>NC_029787.2:135441267-135448944 GCF_000816755.2 Arachis ipaensis | reverse complement strand
ACAACTTGAATGGTTGATAAAACATAAAACAATTACTCTCTAATCACTTCAGTAATAACCATAATAAAAAGGAAGTGTATATATATAGTATATGTTTTAACTTTTAAGGATATAATTAGTATAATTTTGATGTCTGTGAATAATGAAATTAGGTAATTTTAAAATCATTAACAACTTGAATGGTTGATAACTAATAAAACAATTACTCTCTAATCACTTCAGTAATAACCATAATAAAAAGGAAGTGTATATATATAGTATATGTTTTAACTTTTAAGGATATAATTAGTATAATTTTGATGTCTGTGAATAATGAAATTAGGTCTATGTAAATTTTAAAAGAGAAAGTATAGAGAAACAAGAGGATGATAAACAATATGAATAATGAATTTAAAAAATTAATATTAGCAATTAAACACATTCTTAATCAATACACTTACTCGTGATGTTTAATTCCTCTATTATAGGCATTAAATGCTTGCAGGATTTCAATGTTGTAATGAAGTTCTTGATGCTGTTGAAAAAGGAGATAGAGAAGAACCTTTCTGTCTTGGAGATGAGGTTGTCCTAGGAGTACTCCTCCGTCATCTCTAAAGACTCTCCAGTGCAGCGAAGAGAAGTCACATTGGAAGGGGACAAGTCAATTTTGACACCGTAGCAGAACTTTGCAGCCAATTCAAAAGCCTTGGAACCGCTGGGGAACTCTGTAACCGCAGCCTCACCCAGTGCCGCTGTCCCCCCCAGCCTGTGTCGACGGCGCCGCACCCATACGCCGATATCGCTGCAGCCTGACCGCACGCTACTGACCTCGCAGCCCGTGCAGACGCAACCGTGAAGAGCAACCCCGCTCGTTGCCGTCGTTGTTTCACCAGACACCTTCATTAACATGTTTGGGTTTGTATATGTTATTTTTTGTTCCATCAATGGATTCCTCAATCGGTGAATGTAAGTATCATACCCACACTATATTAGCTCCAGGATCACTCACACACATAAATAATGCTATCATATTTTTTATCTCTCAAACTCACTAACACTCATAGAATAAAAAAACAAAGAGCACCTCTCAATTCTCATAACATATTTTTCATTATTTGGAACACACAAAACACATAAGGCATATGTGCCTTTATATAGACAATACTTCATACTAAAAATTTCTGACTCTACTAGCTTTCTAATACACATACTTATCCAACTTTACTTTTAACTTTGACTATTTAAATAAGTAACTTCTACATCTTTATTAGTTGGCATCTTATAATTTCTAGCACAACTACTATAAACATCTTAAAAAATTTTCAAGCTTACTCATCAACTTGAAGCTTCCAATGCAATTTATGATTCTTCTAGCATGGAGATGATGAGTGCAACTTGTTATATATATAGATGCTTCATGATTCTTCAAACTTGATTTGTAGCCTCCAATTTTGACTAGGAGATAAAGTTTGACGTGTGATTCTTCTAGCTTCTAATTTCATCACTTGTAATTCTTATAGCTTCTAATTTCATGATAGTTCTAATATGGTGCAAGTTGATTTAGTTGTTACTAACATTGCCTCCCTTAAAACAAGCTTGCAAAATTAATCATTCCAAACATCCGTTTCAACTTATAAAATAACTCAATCTTTAACGACTTTGTAAATATATCTGCTACTTGTTCTTCAGTTGGACAGTACTCAATAACAACTTATTTCTCATTTACCAACTCTCTGATTTTATAAACCCGAATATCAATATGTTTCGATCTTTCATGGAATACTGTATTTTGCGAAATGCAATAGCTGACTTGTTATCACAAAATATTGTTATTGGAGTACTTTATTTCTCATTCAATTATTCAAGAATTCTTCTTAACCAAACTGCTTGGTTGCACAACTTACTGCTGCTATATATTTTGCTTATGTTGTAGAGAGTGTTACTAGTGGTTGTTTCTTTGATGACCATGAAATTGCACCAGAACCAAGATGAAATGCAAATTCCGAAGTACTTTTTCTTGTTTTATCTCCAGCCCAATCATTATCAGTGTAACCGATAAGATTCACTTCATTAGTATTTTCATAATAAATACCATCATTTAAAGTACCTTTGTTATATCGAAGAATCTGTTTTGCAGTTTGCAAATGGTTGGTATAAGGCTCCTCCATAAATCTGCTAAGCAAACTAACTCCAAACACAATATATGGTCTGATTGTAGTTAAGTACCTCAGACTTCCAATCAAGCTTTTGTAATATGTAGGATTTACTGCTCTTCCTTTATCTTCTCTCAGCAACTTGAACTTCTCTACGATCGGAGTAGGAACTGGTTTTGAGTGCTCCATTTAAAATTTCTTCAAAATATCATTTGCATATTTCTTCTGAGAAATGAAAATTTCATCATCCTTTTGAACTACTTCAATGCCAAGAAAGTAAGACATCAAGCCCATATCCATCATTTCAAAGTGCTTTATCATAGCCTCCCTGAATTCTGTAATTATCTTCAAATTATTGACAGTAAAGATTAAATCGTCAACATAAAGAGACACGATCAAGATATCTCTAGGTTCAACGAACTTGATTTAAAGCGTATGCTCAAATGGACATCTTTTGAAACCATTCTGAGTGAAATATGAATCAATCTTCTTGTACCATGATCTTGGTGCTTATTTTAACCTGTACAAAGCTTTCTTCAACTTGTAAACTTTATCTTCTTCTCTAGAAACTTCATATCCTGCGGGTTGCTCAACGTACACTTCTTCTTCTAAAGTACTATTTAGATATGTTGACTTAACATCTATCTGATGTATCTTCCACTTATTTTAGGCCGAGATTGAAATAAGCATGTGAATATTATCTAATCTAGCAACATGAGCAAGTACTTCAAAGTAACCGATACCTGATTTTTGTTTGTATCCCTTTGCAACTAATCTTGCCTTGAAACGATCAACTTCACCATTGGATTTGTACTTAGTCTTGTAAATCCACTTTACTCCAATCGGCTTTTTATCTGCTGGTAAATCTGTCAGCTCCCATGTGTCATTCTTCTCAATGGCATGAATCTCCTCATCCATTTCTTTCTTCCAATTATTGTCTTTAGAGACTTCTTCAAAGTTCAACGGCTCACAATATGAAAATAGAGCAAAATTTATGATTTCTTCATCGGACGGATTGTTGTCATTGCCAACTTCATAATCTGCTAATCTAGCAGGTAGTCTCCACTCTTTTTGAGGTCTTCTAGATGATTCTGGTTGTTCGGTTGTGTCCGGTTGTCTTTCTTTTTCATCATCACATGTATTTAAAATTACAATCGGCTATTTTTTTGTCTTTGTGTCCCAGTCCAACATGTCTTTCTCATCAAATGTCACGTCTCTACTGACGATTACCTTATTTGATTCTGAATTATACAGCTTGTATGCTTTTGAGTCTGTGCTATAGTCGATAAAGATACACTTCTCGCCTTTATCATCTAACTTCTTCCTTAATTGATCTGGTACGTGGGCATAAGCGATACACCCAAAGATTTTAAAATGATGAATGGAAGGCCACTTCCACTCCAAGCTTCCTTTGGAGTTTTATCACGAACACTTTTTGTTGGATACCTATTTAAAATATAAACTGCTGTTGCAACTGCTTCTGTAAAAAATTTTTTAGGCATTTGTTTTGACTTGAGCATGCATCTGAGCATATCCATGATGGTTCTATTCTTTCTTTCAGAAACTCTATTTTGTTGAGGAGTATATCTAGTTGTTAGTTGGTGTTGAATTCCGTGTTGCTTAAAGTATACTGAACATGCAAGATATTCTGCTCCTCTATCTGTTTTGAGGATTTTGATTTTACAGCCACTTTGTTTTTTGACAAACAACTTGAATGTCTTAGAGACATCACATGCTTCTGATTTTTGCTTCAGAAAGTATACCTATATATATCTACTAAGATCATCAATAAAAGTGATAAAGTACTTACCTGCTACCACCGTTGCTTGGAATTTCTACAGAATAGAGATCTGAATGCACAATTTCAAGTAATCTTCTAACTCTCCATGATTTTCCTGTAGGGAATAGATCTCTGTGCTTCTTTTCTAGTTGACAAGTCTCACAAATACAATTGGGAATATGAAGTTGAGGTAGACCAAAAACAAGTTCTTTTTTTGACAGGTAGTTTAGGCCAAAAAAATAAAAATGCCCAAACCGCATATGCCACAACCAATTATCATCAAGTATCACAGAACTCATGCAAGAGGGACTAACATGTTGAATTTTTAATATAAATATTCTGTTTGAAGTCATCTTTACTTTATCTATGAACCTTTCATTGTTGTCAAACACAGTGCAATATCCACGATAAGTTATCATCTTATATTCCTTCTCAGATAATTGTCCTATAATCAGTAAATTGTAATCAAGTTCAGGAGTATAGAAAATATAAAAAATATAACTCAAAGAACCATCCTTCAGTCTAATTGGTATGTGTCCTTTTCCTTCCATAGGAATCTCTGTACTATTACCAAACTTCAATAATAGTTTAATTGAATCATCTAATGAAGAAAATAACTCCTTTTTATCAGACATATGACTACTACAAGCATTATTCAAGTACCATATATTTTCATCTTCATCACATGAATTACTTGTAAAAAATAAAGTCTGAGTACCTAAATTATCATCAGTATTTTGATGCTGATTTTCTGCAACGTGTGCTTGATTGTTCTTCACCATTTTAAATCTGTAATCTGCTACTTTATGTCCATACTTTTCACAATGAAAATAATTGAAATTGGTTCTTTCTTGATAAAAATTACCTCGACCTCTTCCTCGGTTAACATGTCTGAAATTCGTTCCACCTCTTCTTTGATTAGGTGGTGTAAAGTTATTATAAATTCCTTGGTTGTAATTTTTACAACCTTTTCCTCTGAAACTTCCTTTAGCTCTATTTCGAAAATTGAAACCATAACCTCGTCCTTCTTGTGTACAGCTTGATTCTACAACATTGTTTAAATTCACTCGGCTTTTCAAGACTTCCTTGATTGATTTTTCTGAGTTCTCCAGTGTTCTACTGATGTGACTTTCCATTGTTCCTTGCAATTCTGCAATCGTCATGGTATCCATATCGTGGGACTCTAGTATTGTAGTCACCACATGGTCATACTTCATCGGCATGGTGTGAAAAAATTTCTCCACCACTTTGCTATTGGGTATATCTTCTCCATAGACTCTCATCTTATTGACAAGATCTGTACCACGAGTAAAATATTGCTCAATAGTTTCTGAGCTAGACATCTCGTACCTTTCATATTCTCTTTTCAAAGACTGTAGCTTTACTTTTTGAGCTTTATCTATACCTTTGTATGACAGCTTTAATGTGTTCCATGCTTCTTTTGTACTTTTGGCATTTGCTATTTTGTCAAACACCATATAATCTACTCCTTGATGAATTTGAGATAGCGCCAATTGATCTCTTCTCTGTTGGGCAGCATCTACTCCTTCTTGCAAATCCGGTTCAATGAAATTTCACGGATTTTATGCTTTTAAATGGATAGACATCAAAATCTCCTAATAACTATAATCGAGTTTTCCATCTAACTTGGGATTAGACCATATAATATTGAAAGTGTTTGCCATAGTGACTCTATGAACAAATAACTATGTGAGAACTCTCCCACACTTTACAAACGATCAAATACAAGGTGCTGAATTAACCAGCTCTGATACCAAATATAAGTATGATACCCACACTATATTGGCCCCAGGATCACTTACACACATAAATAACGTTATCATATTTTTTTATCTCTCAAACTCACTAACACTCATAGAATAAAAAAAATAAGGAGTACCTTTCAGTTCTCATAACATATTTTTTATTGTTTGGAACACACAAAATACATAAGGCATATGTGCCTTTATATAGGCAATGCTTCATACTAATAATTTATGACTCTACTAGCTTCCTAATACACATACTTATCTAACTTTGCTTTTAACTTTGACTATTCAAATAAGTAACTTCTACATCTTTATTAGTTGGCATCTTGTAATTTCTAACATAACTACTATGAACATCTTAAAAATTCTTCAAGCTTAGTCATCAATTTGAAGCTTAGCTTCCAATGCAATTTATGATTCTTTTGGAATGGAGGTGATGAGTGCAACTTGTTATATATATAGATGCTCCATGATTCTTCCAACTTGATTTGGAGCCTCTAATTTTTTGACTAGGAGATAAAGTTTGACTTGTGATTCTTCTAGCTTCTAGCTTCTAGTTTCATCACTTGTAATTCTTGTAACTTCTAATTTCATGATAGTTTTAGTATGGTGCAAGTTGATTTAGTTTTTACTAATAGTGAAGAAAGTTCTACATCCCAATCTTCGTACATCAGTG
Organism: Arachis ipaensis; assembly: GCF_000816755.2. Classification (NCBI taxonomy): domain Eukaryota; kingdom Viridiplantae; phylum Streptophyta; class Magnoliopsida; order Fabales; family Fabaceae; genus Arachis; species Arachis ipaensis. The sequence goes on along the minus strand of NC_029787.2, from coordinate 135,442,587 downwards.
ATCATTATACTCACTCAGATGACAATATTGTGATGGCACAAATTTTCGACAAGGTATTATTAGAGAATTTATTTGCATGCGGATGTTATTTGACATCCAAAAAGGATGATTGTTCTTATTGCAAATCAATTATTATATTTTATTTTACAGGAATGGAGGTTTATTTTACATACAAAAGAGATTGTTGTTCTTGTTGCAAATTCAGTGGGGAGCTAATTAGGTAACAATAACGCTGATAGAATTTTTAGGAGAGGCAGTAACGACAAATGATTAAAAATCTGAAAATGTAAGGTAAAAAGATTTTTTGTTACTTGATTGGAATGGTTTTTTTTATCTTCGGTAGATCAAAAAATCGATCTGTTGTTCATATTGTTTAGATTTTTCGTTGTCTACCTAGTGGAGCCTATTCTAAAACATTTGATGATTTCATCTCATCCAAAGTAGAGAAGTGTCATTAACTACTTAGGAGATGCGCGATGCCATGATTAATTTCTTATAATTCCAGTGAAAAAGAATCATAGTTTTGGACAAAATATCTTGGGTAATAATTTAATTTAGCTAATCATAGGATAAAATTCGTTTGAAAATTATGTAAGTTAAAAATAATAATAAAAAAATCCTGAATAATCTTTTACAGAAAAAAAGTGGCATACTTTTTTAGATTGGCAAATTTGGTGAGATATGACAAGATCCGGTAGAAAAATTGAGAGAATAGTAAAAGGCTATGATGAATTGAAGTGGGGAGCATTTTGTAGGAGAGGGGCCATCACAAATCTACAAGAAGAGTAGTAATGGTAATGCCACAGTATGTGGCTAATGTTAATGGACAACACTTCTTTCCTTTTTTTTTTCTTTTTTTTTTTTAAAATCTAATCAGTGCTAAGAATCCAAGTTGCATCTATCTTGTCACTTGAGCTTAAGAAAAAAATTAAATAAATAATACAAGAGAGTGTGCTGTTGAAAAATAAATGGTCATACTCATATGGACCTTGTTGCCCTACTCCCTTAATATTCACAAAGAATCATTAGGTGTATCATGTATGTGCTTTTGTGTGTGTGATGGACCTTACACAGTTACACGGCACAAATAATTTCAATTGCAGAAAAAGGTTGCAGGGTGGATCTCTTATTAGGAACACTACTGCCCCATCACTGTAATGAGAGTTATGATTATGATAGATACATACAGATATGATAAGAGGGACTTAAGGATTTTATTTGAGTTTGAGATTTGCTGATCTGAGTCTATAAAGAGCACTTCATGAGAAATAATATATTTTAATATATCAGATATTCTTTTCTAATCTAATATATATCTTT
>NC_029787.2:135434301-135440839 GCF_000816755.2 Arachis ipaensis | reverse complement strand
GTACATTCAAAAGTAAAATATTTATTAATATTTAATTTAAAACAAAAAAATTTGCATGTTATAATTAAAAGAAAATGTTAAGGAAGCAATATTTTTAGTAGAAGAAGATGAAAATAAGTGTTGCAATGATATATATACTAAAAATGGAAGGGGAAGAAAAGAACCAAAAAACCATCTTGAACCCATGGAGAGCTCTCAACCACCGGAGGAATTGCGGGAGAAATCAAGCGATAGAACATAAAATAAAATGACACCACATCCAACTCAGAACCTTAAGGTATCAAATTAATGGTCTCTCATCTTATAAACTCCTCACTCTTCCTTGCTTTCTTTGATGTGGGACTAATTTCAACACTTCTCACACTTGCAAGTTGCAACACTAACACATGCAAAGTCATTATTTGTGTACATCCTAGTTCTTTTTCAACCGAATAAAAAAGCTCTAGACTTAAGAGGGTTGATATATCAATAATATTATTCTTGCTTTCAGTTTCAAACTACATGTGGCTATAGAAATTCTAATAAATATATCCTTTAGCACTGAAGAGTTCAAAGCATTTATCTGGCGTGAATTAGAAATTTAGAATCAAGTTTTGACCGTATTATTATTATCTGCATAGCTTTCTAATCACATTCAAAATCAAATTATTAAAAGTAAGCCGTGATTAACAACAGAAACACGGCATTATTTGAATCCGAATCACCATCCCTTAAAATCACTGATATTCTCCTAGTTTTTCTGCTTTATCTTACCAAAGATTATGAAATGACTGACATTTTATTCCAGCTTTCCAAATTTTTTGATGTGGGGGCTGCTTCTCAATACTGTATTAAAAGGTAAAACAGAAAATTAAAGAAAAGCATTAGATGCCAAGCACCTTTTTCTAACACACACAGTTTCTACTACAGGATAGAGATGCCTGTGAACACTCAAAAAAAGGCTCAATCAGATGCAGAAAAGAAAAGGATAAAAGAATGTGGACAATTTATATGAATGAATAAACATGAACTGTACTCTATGCCTAGCTGAGATGAAATGTACACATGAAAACCAATGGACTAAAATTTGTTAGGCCAATAATATCAGTGTCATGACTCATGATGATTTATACTTTTGAATCAACCTGGAATTCATTTTTACCATTCCCTGAAATTGATTCCAGAATAATCTCCATCTGTGGAACAGGAACAGTTAGGAGTCAAAAGAAAACATGTGGAGGAGCATCTTCCACACGCACACACTAAATATTTATTTAATTACTGTCCAAGATAGTTTCTTAAAGGTGTTTGATTTGATATGTGCAATGTGATCTTGCTTTCTTATCTCTTATTATTCTGAAACATATATATAAACCTACAAGTTATGCTTATAGTTGCATTGCAAGCTTGCTACCATATAGGAACCCTTTTTTTTCCTTCTTCTTTTCTGTGAAAGAGAGGAGAGAAAAGGAGAAGCCCTGAATTAATTATTATTTTGCATTGGTGAAAGAAAATGAAGACTTCTGAGGAATGGAAACCTTTTATGGTAATGATAGCAATTGATTTTTCTTCCACCATAGTGAACATTCTTCTAAAGAAAGTTCTTGAGGAAGGGATGGACCATTTGGTGTTTATCACATACCGTTTGTCAATTTCAACCATTTTCCTAGTCCCTATCAGCTACTTTTGGGAAAGGTAGGTTCCCTCAATTGCTAGATTTTGTTAACTTTCCATTTATAGAATTATTTTGGCATTTTTAACATGCTTATAGGATATAGCCCCATGCTGCAATGATTAATCACTTTGAAGTTCTTCCACTTTGAGAAAACTAACTTCCTTTTTCTTTTGTCTCAATAATGCTAAGCTGAACGTGAACCATCATGGAAATTATAGGACTTGTAGTAACTTGTTATATTTTTCTTGCAGAAACGGAAGACCAAGGCTCACATTTAGAATTTTGTGTTACCTTTTCTTCAGTGCCATTGTTGGGTTAGTAAGAAAAAAATTGCAGTCTTTCTTAGTGATTCAGCTTCTAATCAGTTTTTTTTTTCCCCTTTGAAAATTGTGTGCTATGGACAATACATGAGTGCAGCCAAAAGAAGTAACAAATAATGTCTTGTAGGGCATCAGTCACACAGTACTTCTTCCTTCTTGGGATCCAATACACCTCTGCTACCTTTGCTTGTGCCTTTGTCAATATGGTACCTGTGATCACATTCATTATGGCATTGCCATTTGGGTATGAATCTATGAATTATATATTCTTATAGCTCTTTATTTATTGTAACAACTGCATCATCAATCAACTTTTCTTGTTTCTTTTCTGTTGATTGTAATGTAGATTAGAGACTCTGAACATCAAATGTAACAGTGGGAAAGCCAAGATTCTTGGTACACTGGTGTGTGTAGGAGGGGCATTGTTGTTGACACTTTATAAAGGAAAGCCCTTGTTTGATGTTTCTCACTATGAGTCTGCAGCAGCATCAACAGGCGTGAGATCTGCAATGAAGCAACGTTCTTCTCCACCTACTAGAATCATTGAGAAATGGACCATTGGTGTAATAGCTTTGATTCTGGGAACACTGTTTTGGTCTTCATGGTTTATCTTGCAATCAACTATAGGGAAGCTCTATCCATGCCGGTATTCTAGCACAGCCATCATGACTTTGTTTGGAGCCATTCAATCAGCCATCCTTGCTTTGTCCACTGGCAGAGACTTGTCCATGTGGATCCCCAATGGCAGGATACAAATACTCACTGTTCTCTATTCTGTAAGTAATAAATTTCTCCACCATACTTGTTTAGTACTCTGGATTATGCTCTTTTAGCAGAACTAGAACATATGATTGTTAACTGAAGAATATGTAAACTAAATCACAGAATGTTTTGGTGGGAGTTTTGTGATGAAAGTATGATTTTCAGGGCATGGTTGGGTCAGGGTTGTGCTATGTGGGGATGTCATGGTGTGTTAAAAAGAGGGGTCCTGTGTTTACTGCAGCATTTAGCCCTCTTGTTCAGATAATGTCAGCCATGATTGATATCCCAGTCTTGCATGAGCAGCTCCATCTTGGAAGGTGGAACTCTTCTGCTTTTTTACTAAACAGAACAATCTTATTCTCTCTGTCACATTGATATTGATCATTTTGGATGTTCAATTTATTGTTAGTGTGTTGGGATCCATGCTGGTAATGGTGGGATTGTATATTCTTCTGTGGGGTAAGAGCAAGGATAATCAGAATCGTGTGACAAATTTAGTAGAAGAAGGTGGAAACAAGGAACAAGTCCCTCCCCCACAAACAACACGACATGTTGCTATAACCTGCGATACACGCTCTAACTGAAACCACCCTCATCAATACTTGAAGATATTAGATACGGTTTAGTGGCAATGTTGTACAATTTTCATCCATGCATGTGACTTAATGGAGAAAGCCATGTCCAAAGTCATAAAAAAGAGTTGAAGGACACCAAATAATAACATGTTGAACACATGCATGTGTAATGTGTATCCTAATTCATCTTGTCAACTTGTCATCGTGGTTTCTTTTTTTGTTCGACTCAAACCACTGCAAAGTCGTAACATTGGAACAAGAATCATTCCTCAACTGTAAAATAAATTATATTTTCAATAATGAGTTTTTCATTTTCATGTTATCTTACCGGATTTGTTAACCACCAGACAAACTTATTCTGTTTCTAAATTCTAATAATCTTAAACTCGAATAATGTCAAAAGAGAAAAACAAATTGTCTTATTACTATAAGAATTAGTGAATTAATATACACTAACGTAGATTAATTCACTTTTATTCGTAATAAATATTATAAAATACTAAGAGAACTAAGTCCCAAGAGCCAATGTCTTTTAAGCTGCGTTTCATTATAAAAATAAAAACAAAATAGTTAAGAAAAATATAATAATAAAAATTATAATTGTAAAAAATTATTGAATTTAGGTAACGTTTGTTTTGAGGTACTGGGACAGAGACTGGGAGACTGAGACTCAGTATCATGTTTGTTGGTTCAGAGATTGGTACTAAAATTTCTGTCTCTGTCTCTAAAATTTCAGTATTTCAGTACATCCAAAAAGTGGGAATACAGGAGACTAAAATTTTTAGAGACGGAAACTGAAACTTTAATAACATTCTATACCTAAAATACCCTATTTCAATTAATTAATTTCAATTTTACCCTTTGTACAAATTAAATTAGAGCTTCATTTTCGTTTCAATTTCTGTCTCCCACTTTACACCAAACAAAATACTGAGATTTATTTCAGTCTCTGTTTCTAAGTCTCTGTCTCTCAGTATCAGTATTTCAGTCTCTGTCTCTCTACCAAACGCTACCTTAGAGAACTAAACTATTATTAAGATGATGACTAAACATTATTGGGCTATTATGCAAGTGGTTATGTAATTTGTTTTGTTTAGTGTGCACAAATTAAATTGAATTAAAATTGCCCAAAAAGCAAATGCTCAAACCCATATGCACGCACAATCATGGCCCAAGGATACATATAATTGCTACCATCTAAAATTCTTTTATCATAAACAAAAATAAGACTTTAAGCCTAGTGAATAAAAAGAAGTAATTGGCCCAAGATTCTTACAAGTCAAATAGCATCTAGTCCACTCACACAAACAAACTCATAAAACCCAAATATTGATTCGCCTTGAACAAAAGCCATCACAAAAAATTTTCATCAAAAATAAAAAAATGCTTCAGGGATTAAAGAAAGAAAATAAGCCCAAGAACATAAACAAGCCCATATCCATAACCTAAGCCTAAACGGTGGTCCACACTTAAATCCATTTATTCATCGTAGTTGCTAACTAGGTAACTCTTTTTCAATTTCATTTGAACCTCCTCACATCCACCGAACCAAAAAATTCTCTCTTCTCTCTCTTCTCTTTCTTTCATATCACATCGCTCTGTAACAAAAAGAAAGAATGGGAAAGTTCTGAAGCTATGGCAAAGGGTAGAACAAAAAATTTATTTCCAAAATCAAGCAAGAAGAAAAAAAAGGGCTACAACAAGAGGAAAGATTTCTTTAGAAAAGAGAATCACAAAAAGGTGATTTCTCCATTTGTGCTTCATCAAGAAATCATTAAGAAATTAACTCTGTACAAGCACCGTTCTAAAAACTATGGAGAAGGTGAAGTTAATGGTGCTCTATTTGGAATCTACGGTCAAGAAACAAACTTGGGGCCAAAGTAAGAATGCACGGCTCAGATTTAAGATGCATGAAAAAAAGGCTGAAAGAGAAGACTGAAGGTAAGTTTGCATGTCACTGCTTCTACTCTCTCTCTTTCTCCTCTGTGAATGCCGCTGTTGCATCTGTGTATTGGGAGAAGAAAAATTAACATATGCTGAAGCAACATTTCAAGCCCTGAAAACTTCACTCCTCTATAATATGAGTGAACGACCAAGGATTGGATTAAGGAGAGAAAAACACAGTTTGGGTCCGCATAGCTCTCTGAGCTGTTTATGTTCTTCTCCTTCATGATTTTCATTTTGTAATTCTTTTTTTTTTAGTTTAGTCTATCTAAGGTTCATTGTGAAAGGCAAACATGGTGATGTTTGTAAAAAAAAAAAAGCCAATAAGTGAAAAAAGGCAGTGAGCTAGACTTGGAAAAAAGACTAAGTTATCTCAGAAATCTTTTGTTAGTATTTCTGTTTTGTGTCATGATCTTGAGAGGATTTCCTTACAAGTTGGGTTAGCACTTTGCTGTTGAAAGCTAGGGTGAGTCCTAGTCAAGTTCAGGTTAGGTTAGAATCTAGACTTGTCCCAGATAGGATTGGGTAGATCCTAGAGAGAATTGATGAATATAATTCTGTTGAAAGATAGTGAAATTTCGTCATTGTTGTGATGGAGACTGAATATAGGCTACATTGTTGGGGTGGTTGACCTCAGCAAAGTGGTAGCAGCTGAGCAATCTTCGACTACTCGGGTTGAGGAGGAAGAAGTAATTGTGATTCCTAACCCTAAGAAGAGTAAATTTAGCTCCAGTCCGGGACAAGTTCTTACTGTGATGGAGAAAAAGAACAAAGAGATCATCAAGGATGCCCGGGATGCCATAACTGCTACGGAGGAGGCGATCAAGGTCCTGGTCTCGCTGCTTGACCCCTACTTCGACACCTTTGCTGTTGGTGCTTTTAAAATGATTCAGGACGACAAGATTGTCGACATACCGAGGAAGTAGCTCGCTTTGAATTTGTAATGAAGCTTCTCTTGCTTGTAATTTTAAACTCTTTTTTGTTGTTGGGCCAATGTGTTGCCCTTTTGAACTCTCACTTATGGGCTTTGTGGATTTGTACTATGAACTTGTAGATTTATTTGCATGTTTAATCGTTTTTGGCTGTTTATTCACTTCTCGTTTGTGTTTATTTGGTCATTCAGCCGTATTTCGATGGATATCCTTGTGTCGTTGCGTAGGGGGCTTCCGGGTTGATCAATCTAGGGAAGCTGTAGTCATAACTTGGCAATAATTTTCTAAGCAAAGTACAAGTGATTTTAAAACATGGGTCTCATCAAAATCCCTTGCTGTCGTTCCGTGCTG
>NC_029787.2:135429334-135433827 GCF_000816755.2 Arachis ipaensis | reverse complement strand
CCCCTTCCTTTATATACCATACAGTACAAGTAGGTTTGCAAGACTAAAACAAAGTAAATAAAAATGGACACAAGATATAAGGAAGAAAAATAACCAAAGCGTGATCGAAAGGTCGCTTGGGCGTCTAGGAGTAGAATCTCCCGAGGTTCCCGGCATTCCATGTCCTCGATACCTCCTTTCTGTCTAGTCGATCTAGCTTGTACGCATCTTTACCTTGCACCTCTTTCACACTGTAAGGTCCTTTCCAATTGGGGGACAGTTTTTCTTTCCCAGAGTCGGTGGGCCGATGTTGCTGCTCCGCAGTACCAGGTCTCCCAATTCAAATTTTTTGCTAATACCTTGCGATTGTAGCGTAGTGCCAACCTTTGCTTTAGTACTACTTCTGACAAATGCGCCATTACCCTGGTTTCATCTACCAGGTTTTTTCCGCTCTCCTCGTCGCCTCCTCCCAGCAATAGACTTGGATTGGGTTCTCCTATTTCGACAGGAATTAAGACATCTACATTGTAGGTGAGCCAGAAAGGCGTCTCCCTCGTAGCAGACTGTGGTGTTGTTCTGTAAGACCGTAAGACCAAGGCTAGCTCGTCTGCGCACAGGTCTTTCCTTTGCTCCAAGCACTTTTTCAACCCTTTCAGGATGACCTTGTTCGCCGCCTCTGCTTTCTCGTTGCTCTGAGGATGCTCCACAGAGGAGAACCTTTGCTTAATATCAAGACCTGATAGGAACTCTCCAAATTTCTTATCGGAGAACTGTGTTCCATTATCCGATATCACGATCTTAGGAATTCTGAACCTGGCGATCACTTGCCTCCACAAAAATTTCTAACAATTTGCGGATGATATACTCACCAATGGCTCTGCTTCTACCCACTTGATATAGTAGTCAATGGCCACGATTAGGTATTTGACTTGTCATGGGGCCGTCAAAAATGGGCCTGACACATCAATTCCCCACTAGGAGAAAGGTCGGGAGGCCATGTTGGAGGTCAGCTCTTCTGCCGGCACCTTATGGAAGTTTGCATTTTCTTGGCATCTGAGGCACTTCTTCACATATTTGCTAGCAACGTAGCATCGGCTATCATAGTGGGCCAATAATAACCAGCTCTGACAAGCTTCCGGGCCAAGGACTTTCCTCCAATGTGGTGTCCACAACATCACTCGTGTACCTCTTTCAAGACATACTCCGTCTTCTCGAGCCACAAACACTTAAGCAAAGGTTGGTTGAGCCCTCTCTTATACAGTTGACTTTGTACCACCGTATACTTGGCGGCTTCTCTTCTCACAACGTTAGCTTCTTCCGTGTTTTTCGGCAGGTCTCCCTTTTCAAGGAACTGTTGGATCGGCTCGATTTAAGAAGGTGGTTCCTCCTGGCTCTGGACCAAGCACAGGGCCACCGACAGCTCCTTCACCAAGCCTTGGATGAAAGACCGATTTTCCATTCCGGGCTTGGTACTGGCCAACTTCGATAAGAGGTCAGCTCCAGCGTTCCTTTTCCTGGTTACATGCTGGACAATCACCTCCTCAAAGTCCTTGCACAAGTGTTTGGTTTTTTCTAAGTACTTCTGAGTAGTGGGTCTTGAGCTTGGTATGTCCCATTTACCTGGGCCGTTACCACCTAGGAGTTACTGTTGACTTCAAGCCTTGCTACTTCCACCTCTTTTGCTAGTATTAAGCCCCCAATCATGGCTTCGTACTCTACCTGATTGTTGGAGACTGGAAACTCAAATTTGATGGATGGCTCATAATTCATTCTTTCTGAGCTTTTTAATATTATCCCAGCCCCCAAAACGCTTGGTTGGATGCTCTGTCAACAAAGAGCTTCCACCGTGTGTTCAGGGCCTCGGGAGGTTCGCCGACCACATCTACCAAGAAGTCGACCATTGCCTGAGCTTTGATGGTGTGACGGGGACTCATATTGAATGTCGTATTGAGACAACTCTATTGCCCAAGCCATCATCCTCCCCACTAGGTCGGGTTCTCACCATGATCGGGTGTCCCTGAAAATATTGCCTTAACTTCCGGGAGGATACCAACAAAGCGAAAGCCACCTTTTCTAGCCTCGTGTATCCCAACTCCACCCCTTGGAGCACTTTGCTTATGAAGTACACGGGTTGCTGTTGTTTGCCTTCCTCTCATACTAAAGTGGTAGCCAAAGCTTCCTCTATTACTACTAGATACAGGTATAAGGACTCCCCTTCTTTTGGCTTTTCGAAAACTGATGGCTCCGACAAGATCCTCTGAAAATGGTTAAAGGCCTCATCGCAAGATGGGCCCCATTCAAAGGTCATTCCCTTTTTCATCAGGTTGAAGAATGGAAATGCTTTAGCAGCCGACGCGCCGAGGAAGCGGGATAAGGCTGTCAGCCTCCCTGCTAGTCTTTGCACATCTTTTACACACCTGGGGCTTGTCATGTGCTTCGCATTTGTCCGAGTTAGCCTCTACCCCCTCTTGGTGTTGGTGATCATGAATCCTAAGAACTTTCCTGTTTCCATGGCAAAAGCACATTTCAAGGGATTCAGCCTCATATTGTGTTTACGAAGGGAGTTGAAGATGACCTATAGGTCAGCTACCAGACTATCCAGCTCGGCCGTTTTGACTAGCATGTCGTCGACATAGACTTCTACCGACCTACCTATGTGGTCCTTGAAGACTTTATTCATCAGCCTTTGGTAGGTTGCCCCCGCATTTTTCAGGCCGAACGGCATGACCTTGTAACAATACATTCCCCCTGGCATTATGAATGCCGTTTTATCCTCATCAGTTGGTGCATTGGGATCTGATTGTATCCCGAGTAAGCGTCCATGAAACTCAAAAACTTATATCCTGCCGCTGCCTCCACCATGGCATCTATGTTGGGGAGGGAAAATGAGTCCTTTGGGCAAGCCTTATTAAGGTTCGAGTAGTCCACGCACATTCTCTATTTTCCGTTTGCCTTTTTCACGAGAACCACATTCGAGAGCCATGTGGAGTAGTATAGTTCCCTGATGAAACCAGCTTCCAACAAACTAGTTGTTTGCTTGGCTACTTCGTTTGCTCTTTTCGACGACATCTTCCTTCTCTTCTGCGCGACAGGGTTCACCTCCGATCTCACGGCCAGCCGGTGGGACATGAAATCTGGGTCTATCTCGGGAATGTCGGCTGGAGTCCAAGCAAAGAGGTCTCCATTAGCTTTCGATCAGAGGTCCCTTCATTTCATAGGGTGGGTTGCGATTCACGAATGTGAATTCGTCTTCTGTTTCACCTACCCGAAACTTTTCCAGGTCGCCCTAGGGCTCGGGCCTCATTTGCTCGTCAATCCTAGCGTCTAGATCTGCCAAGAACACACCGACTGCTTCCTTAAACCTCTTTCGTAAGGAAAAGCTGGCGTTATCACAAGCGACAACCATCTCCATGTCTCCTCGTATCATCCCTACTGACCCGTCATCTGCCACAAACTTCATCGTTAATAGCCTCATGCAAATGACTACGAGCAGGTCGTTGATTGTTCTCCTTCCAAGGATGACGTTGTACGCCATGGAGTCTCTCAGGACTACGAACTCAGCCATTGTGGATTTTTTGCTTGCCCTAGAACTCACACGGATTGGCAGAACAACGGAGCCGTCGGACTTGATGTAGTTGTCATCTAATCCTACGAATTCGTGATGGTGATCCTTGAGGTTGCTTTCCTTCAATCCCATGGTGTCGAACATATTTCAAAACATGATGTTCGAGTCTGCTCCTGTGTCGACTAAAATTCACTTGACCAAGCCTGTCCCGATTCTTGCTGTGATCACCATGGGCGGGTCCTCCGGGAGGTCGTCGCACCACCGATCTCCTAGGCCGAAAGATATTTCCGGGTGCTCTCTGGTTGAAAGCCTCTCCCCAGCTACCACGACAAGTATCTTGGCATCTTTCCGTGCTGCAGACTTCGACTTTGGTGGGGTGTCCCTGCCAACCACTACATTCACTACCACCGTAGGGGTGGAGTCCGAGTTCTCTAGGGGGTCTTGCTTCGGCTTGACCACCTGGGCACGATCTTCCTCGGAACACTCCCTTTCCTTTCTCTTCGGTTCCCGAATGAACCGCGAAAACTCACTCAGTTTCCCTTTTCGGATACTTTGTTCCAATGCATCCTTCAAGTCGAAGCAATTATGTGTCTTATGTTCAAATCCCTTGTAGTAGTCACAATAGAGGTTCTTGTTTCCTCCCGTTCTTGTTTTCTTTACGGGAAAAGCGCAGCACATGATCGCGTCTCCTACACCATCCAGATTCATTCTACCTCGAAGGCCGTGATGTGCTCTTGCGGGTCTTTGGCACCATCGTATCTCATGTCCTTTGACTTATAAAAAATCTTAGGTAGTCAGATTTTGAGGATGGAGGAGTGAAAATGAGTAGCGCCGATCACGACGGGATCTCGGCGTTTTCTTTTCTGCTCTTCCCTGTGATCCTGATCCTTCGACTTATCTTGGAGGTGGAGGAGGGTGTGACCGTCAGTCTGGTCGTACCCATCATCCT
>NC_029787.2:135428471-135429287 GCF_000816755.2 Arachis ipaensis | reverse complement strand
GGGAGTTTCGGCTGTGATTGGGGTGGTAGCGGTCTCTCGCCGCCAATTTCTTCTCGAGGTTTTGGACCTTGTATCTGAGTTCTTGCATGATCTGAGAGTTGTCGCTGCCGGTACCCCCGAAGGGACACTTCTCTGGAGACCGGTCATGGGAGTTGTCTTGGCCAGAGGGGGTTTGTCGGTGCCTCCGAGAGGTTCCCGTGCTCACCCTACTCATGAGGCGACCCCCTTGGCATTCGTTGTCCCCACCCTCTCCTAGCTTGTCCTCTGGGTGGAAGAAAGCTTCCATAATCAACTCGCGTCAGGTCCCCGTAAACAATGCTATTTTTTTGTGAGTTCGTTGAATCGGTTGGTGAGGAAGTGTTGGGGATGAAGATCGGGACCTGAATGTGAGGTTGAGATGAGATGTTGCGCCTGCGAGTCATCGGTTGGTCGGCGGGTGGGGCCACCTGTAAAGACACTCCGATACCAAAGTAAGAATTCGTACGATGAGACAACTAATTAGGATTGTAGTAACATAGAATCGTAGTAACGTATCTATAGAAAGAGGTATATTCTTTTCCTTTATTCTTTTTCATCGGATAGACCCTTCCATTTGGGTCTAATTGTCTGAAAGTTTCCGCCAACTATTTAAATTTCTTTATTATTCGTGCGGATCATGGACCCATCAAATCGTGAATCTATTAGGTGTTAACTATTGAAAATGAGGAAAATCACTCTTTACTCTTTAGAGAGTATCAAAATTTTATAATTGTGAATTGTTAGTATATAATTGGAGATTGTTTTGTTATATATATATATATATATATATATATTATC
>NC_029787.2:135427227-135428424 GCF_000816755.2 Arachis ipaensis | reverse complement strand
AAGTGGAACCCGAAATTGTTTTGTTATATTGTGAATAATGAAAGTTTAAATGTAATTGCTTTGGTGTTATTTTTATCCCAACATTAAATTCTGCTTCCATTTTCTATTCCCAACGTGATTCTCTTCCAATACAGCTAACAGGTTCAGCATAATAAGCACCGCCATCAAAGTAACGTAGGCCGTCGATGGCGGAGGCGGAGTCATCGGAGGCAGCTGCAACGGCGGTGGCAGATAAGCATAGTAAGCCTCGGCGGCTGAAAGGACACAAGGACTGCACTACCTCCTGTATTGCCTCACGTGACAGGCCACGTGTCATCGTCACCTCCGGCGAGGTTCTTTCTGTTTTCCTTCTCTTACCAAGACTTGCACGTGTGGCTGCGTAACTAGGGTTCATAACGCTTCCTTTTAATATATGCTATGTCATGTCTGATTCCTCGTCATGTTGCTTTAAATTTAACTGTTTTGTTCTGATTCAACGCATTGATTTTTATCTGTTTCTTAATTGAAAATATTGAAATAAAAGGATGGTCGTGTTTGCTGGTTTGACATGCGGTGCAAAGATGTGGCGAGACTGGTTATGGATGTTAGCGTGGAACCCGTCACTTCCTTGTGTTTCAAGACTGGTGAGACCATTTTCTTCTTTTAAATGTCATTTGTTCTTAATATTTGTTTTAGTATCTGTTTCACAAGGGATTCTAGTCATAAACTCTTTCTTTCAAGCTGAAAAGTGATTAACTAATCTTTTACTGATTGCAAATAGTTGTGCTTGGTGGTGCATCTTTACACTAATAACATGTTAATACCTTCACTCAAAGATTAATGATACAGGAACTTAGTGGCAGCTTGAAAGATAAATCATGCGGTTTCATATGTATTCTTGGCTTGATAGTCTTCATTGAGGGCTTCCAATATAACTTCTTTTATGAACAGCCTGTCAACATGTTTGTGATCCTAAATTTGATAACTCCTACACCATTAACTAACACTTCATATTCCCTAAGAAGTAAAATATTTTTTAGCTGACAAAAGTACTTTTGCTTGAGAACAGGGAATGAAGATATGATTTATGCCTCCTCAGGAACAGAAATCAAGTGTTTTGATGTGCGTCTGGTAAGCAATTTATGGGCAACAAAGAGGCTTGATTTCCAGTTTTACAAAATCATACACTCTTCTGTGTTCCACTTTCTATACTGAGTC
>NC_029787.2:135414953-135427158 GCF_000816755.2 Arachis ipaensis | reverse complement strand
ATTATAATTATTATAATTATAACAAAGAGGAGATAAACAAGGTAAACAGTATGACTTGTATTCAGTTATATTGCTATGCATTTTCTTGATCTTATTGAGTGTTTCTGCTGCTCTCTTGGCATGTGAAAATGAAACGTTGTGTCTTATATATCTGATTTCCCACCTGTAAATAAATGCTTGCATAACACAGGTTAATGTAAAAGGCTGAATGAATAATGTAACATTTTCATGGTTTTGCCTCACCTATTTCAGCATTTTACCATCATAATTTTCCCATCAGTTTCTTATTCTAGTGTTTTCTCTTGCAAATATTTGTCAAATTCTCCTAAGCTTTATAAATGCCAAGTCATTTAGTTGGACAAGTGGTAAATAGAAAAATTAATATAAAATGAATTGTGGTGTATTTGTAGACACTACTTCACAACATGTAGCTGAGAAATGTTAAGTGTAGTGTTTATTTGAGATGCCATGTTTGTCTCTTGGCTTTCTTGCATGAGATTTTGAAATGGATTTTAATCATTGTTGTGAACACTAATTTGGTTCTGTGGTTTCTTGATCTACACAAACTATTGAATCGTTAAATTGGATTGCAGCATTATACCTGAACTAATATTTGCTTGCATATTCTTCCATTCTGCTGTAATACAAACTGATCCTGCTATCCTTGATTCCTTGTATGGAGGTGCACTTTCTTTTCTCCCCCCTCTCTTGTCTCTCTCCTTTTTTTAAAAGAAAAAAAAAGCTGGAGGTGCACTTTCATTTGTTAAGGAGAGGCTTTATGGTTCAAATTTTCATGGTCTTGCAGGCAAATGCCATCCCCAGCACATCATCAAGTTCTGTGTGCAAAAAAACAAAAATAAAAATATGGGATTGGAACAATTTTTCTACCTGCCCCTGCCTAATCTGAAATGAATATTAAAAAGTGAATTTTATTTGGACTGCGGGTTTGGAGTTCTAGTGCTAAGAGTTTCATTCTATTTCAGAGATAAAACGGTGGCAGGTGCAGCCAATGAGTGGGTCAAGGAAATTAAGGTATTTGTAAGAGTAGGGTACTATTTAAACATTTTATTTTTGATCAAATCCAATTAGACTTTGACGTTGAGGCATTTGAATAGTTGCGTTTAAGGTTCAGTTAACTCATTGAGTTGGATGATTTGACTTTCAATTCTTCAACATTTTAACAGTGTCAAAGCATCTATTGAGAGGTACAAGAAAGCCAGTTCAGATTCTTCTAATGGTGGATCCACTTCTGAGATNCAGGTTGTATGCAACTTGAAATCCTCATTTCTTGCTGCAGCTGATGATAGTGGTGAGGTGAAGGTATGCTTCATATTTATTCAACATGTACTGTCTGATTTCTCCTATGCAATACCACATATATCAGTTGTTATGAGCTATCCTTTCATATTTGGTACTTTGATTGGGATCATCATGACCTTTGGAGTTTGGACACCTGAAATTTCTTTGATTTCCTGTTGGTGACATTCACCAAGTTTTCTTACTCTATTCTCTCATTAAACAAAAACATAAAAGTTAGGTTATACTTTCCTGAGAACATGGAAATCACATTTACGATTTAAAACTAATTTCTTTTTCCATTCTAATTTGATATATTATTTGTTTTATTCTGTATGCTTCTAATTTCATCCCTTTCATTATTGATTGAAATTGTCTTTGAAAGATTATTGACATTCGCCAGCCATGCCTCTATAAAACTCTACGAGCTGGTCATACATCTGTATCCTTCTTGATTCCTAGTGGTGCTTCGGAACATGGATGCTAATTATGCAGATCTGGAGTTTTGTGTTTAAGCTACTTATACTTTTGGTCTGTTCCTTGTATATTACATTATAGTACTGTTATAGTCTCTAACTTTGCGGCTAAGTTCTAATTTCGTCCCTAACGTTTGAAACGTTCTATTGTTTGCCTCAAATGTCTTATGTCACCCTATTTTAGTCTTGTAGTCAAAATTAATTGTTTTTATTCTAAAAGTACCTTTTCCCCTCTATTATTATCTTCTTCTTTCTCTTATTCTTCAACAAATTTCACTCTCAAATCACTACAACTACCACCACGGTCACCACAATTATGATTGTTGTCATTGCCTAGAAGAAGATGATAATGGAAGAAAGGGGTGTTTCTGGAAGAGAAAATTTTAATTTTGACCAGAGGACTAAAATAGAACAAAATAAGATGTTTGGGACAAAATAGGAGGTTTCAAACGTTAGGGACATAATTAGGACTTAGACTAAACTTTAGGAATTAAAACAATACTTTACCCTATAATCTATTTATCCTGTTACTGTTTGTTTCGCCTTGACTTTATGTGGTAGATATGTAACACGGTGCAATTTCTTCCTTGGAGATCGTATGAAGGTACTTATCTTTGTTCTTTCTCTTTTACCCTTATATGAATAAATCTATCGTTTCTCCCTCCCCCTTCATATCTATGGAAATCTGACTTCAACTTTTGTTCTTTGGCAGTAATTAGTGGAGGTCTTGATTCTTTGCTATTGATTTGGGACTTCTCCAAAGGGCGATCACACAAAGTTGTGGATTTTGGTATGTTTTTCCTTATAATGTCTAACTCTGTACTTATTAATTTAAGTTTTGCCTAAAATGACTTTAACTATTTTATAGAGCCTTCTTTTGTGTTTGTTGATTTTGGCAATGACATAAATCTCCTCATGCCTTGTTATCAACAAGAAGATTTTAACAAGCAAGGTTTTCTATAGGGTGGAGGATATTACGCAGGTAGGGAGAATAAGCGAGTTCATTTGGGTATGTGGAGAGTGGAGAGTGGAGAGTGGAGAGAATGAATGGCTTTCTTATACCCAGGACCATTTTCTTTTCCTTGTCATATCTCTAATACTTAACCCAAGTTCATTTTCAGAAATATACAATTTATTGACTGAAATTCATACTGAAATCTATGTCTGGGGGCATAGTTCTTTTATCTTACTTGATGCTAGTTCTAATATGCTTCTGCTCATTTTTGGTTGAGAAATGCTGCAGAATAAGAAAGCTCAAGTGTAACTATTGCTTTTGACTCCGTTCAAAATCTTGACCTTAACCATGAATGGAAGGTTAGGCTGTTTTAAAAACATTTTAATTTAATGAAGTGAAACATGAATTAGTGACTACTGACTTTAGAGAATGCAAGTCAGAAACAAGTAGTTTTTTAAATTTGAAGAAGCAAAAAGTCATCTCTGTAGTTAGGCATACATGCATAATGCCACTCCATGCAATGCTTTCTAATGATCTTCTTGCCGATTTTATTTTCATGGTTGATTTGAATATTTTTATATGGTGGCTTTTTTCTCTTTTTAAATTACTCAATCATGGATATGTATACCCAAAAAAATGATGAGTAATATATAATGAAAGACAAAATAAATGAAAGGGAAAGAACGCTACTCAATCTTTCTGCCCCTTCTTGCTGCAGGTTCACTTGAGGCAAACAGTAGCAACACTGGCCAGTGTGTCAATCCTGCTTTTGTTTATGCAATAGCTGTTCCAGAAGTTGACATGCTAGATAAATCAGATAAGATCTGTGCTGTTGCAAGGGGAGATGGAGTTGTTAGTGTGATTAATATTGAGTCTGAAATTGCTGCTAATAGGTCAAAGAGCTCGTCAAATTCACGAAAAGGATCTCAATCAAGATCAAAGGATGGTACCAGTTCAAGTAGTAATGTGGATGCAGGTCAAAACGGAAATAGGAGGTTGCATTTGGATTACACTTTGGGTGGCCATACTGCAGCTGTTTCTTGCCTGTAAGTCAAATCTTTATCATCGTAGTAAAGACTATATTCGCTTGTCAGTTGCCCCCTAACTCATGGGTAACTCAGGGAATTTTCGTTGTTTGGGGAAAGAGGGAAGTTCATAATATCCGGAGGAAATGATCAGTTGGTGAAGGTATGGAATTGGTCCAGTTATCGTGATTCTGGAATAGGCGACAACAATGATATCCTACACTCTACCATCAATGTAGGCCATAAAGTGAGTTTTCTTCGATGATTCCATACAAAATTTTGATGCTGGTTACTTATTATTCTTCAGCTTAGTATGTCTATTGTGCATTCATGTAAACACCTTCTTTGGCAGGTCAATTCACTGTGTACCGTCCCAGCAGATACAGACAACCTTGTCGTGTGTGACACATCTAAATCAGTAAAGGTCTATTCCGTAACTTAGTCTAAAACTGGATGAAAGTGGCTTTTGTGAATTATCCTGGAGAGCAATCAGAACTTTCAGTAACAGATTACTCAGAGGATCATGTTCCTGGGCGCGAAACAACATAAAAGCAGCAGAGATTTAATCTAGGCATACCTGCATATATTGCTGCTTTGAGGTTCACTATGACCTATTCTTTTGCTTGTCCACACGGTCCAAGTCGTTTCATGTGTACTTGTTATCTTCCAGTTTTTCATGCTACTTGTCAACTTTTTTCATGTATCCATTTGATTTTTAGGCTGGTTTTCTCGTCAAGACTAATAATTTGTAGTTGTTGTGTTTAGAAGTAAAACTTGTTTTGTTTGATGTTCTCGTCGTGCTCATTTTCGTGTTTGTTCCTACATTTGAGATTATCATATTAGACCGGTTGTTAGTGAAAAGTGAAAACAGAGCACTGAGCAAGCTCAAGTTATTCTCCGGTGTCTAAAGAAACTAAAATGAATAATGAAATGAACCTTGATACTTGGATATTATCTTATCGGGATATTTTCATAAAGATGTGTAAAACGTCTTTTTATAAAGACGCTTACGTGTTGCATTATTATTGGACGTATTAATGTATTAATGAACCGGTTATTTTTGAATTTTTTAACAAATTAGAATAACATCAATTTTTTTTATAAAAATAACAATAAATTCAATTTTTTTTGGGAATCTAATTGTATTTTTAAATTTTTAGGGATTTAAATGTCTGTAAAAAAAAAGTTAGAGATATATTTGTTTTTTTATCAAAAAATTTAAAGATATTTGATTTAGATTGTGTAATTCGATCGGATCAAATCGGGTCTAATAATTATAATGCAGATAATTGAGTTTATTATTATTGCTATAATAAATCGATTTTGTTCTGGTTTATTAAAAAATAAATTATTAACTGGTTTAATAAAAATGTCCAATAATAAAATGACACATATAAACATCTTTAAAAAAAGACATTTTTAATATCTTTATTAAAGTGATCTCCTTATCATTTTACTTATGTTAGACTCTTTCCTAATTTCTATACAGAGATTTTCCAAACTAATTATCTATGTGGATCCTGTGTAAAAAGTATAAAATATCATTTCTAATTGGAGTATATAAATCCAAATCGCTTATCTAATTCAATTCAGATTGAAATCGATCAAAATTGTAATAAATTTAAATTTAATTGGGATTTTTTCTAACAAATTATATGGATTGAATCAAGTTTTGATCTATATTTTTAAATCAATCCAATTTTATTATTTTATTGTAAAAAATTATGATTTTTACTTATAATTTGTTTTAATATATTATATAATTTATTTTATTCATGCATTACTTTTAGAGATAAAAAACATGCTATATCCTTTTAATTTTTTTTTTAAGTGCTAGAAACTTTAAATTCTATTCCACAATCACTCTATATATTTACACGCACACACACAGTCCTTAGATTGAGTTATTTTCCTAAATGGACTACATTGCATTGCAAACAACCTTGATTTCTAGTATTCACAATTTGCAGAAGTAATGTCATAGTTGATAGACATTAAATATTTGAGGGATATGACGTTGGAACAAGTTAGAATCAGAACGTACATTTCAATAGCTACAAATGAACCCACTGATATAGAACTTTGCATGCTGATAGTGCAGTATCTTTATCAAGTAGTATCATCAGGGGAGTGCTAGGGGAACAATGAAAATTTTGAACAACATGAACAACTACCAATCAAATGAAAATACACTACACCCTAATTTAATGCTACTAATTAAATTTACTCTTTTAACCCTATTAATTCACATTATTTACACATTGTTCAAAAATCTTGTTGGTTATCTATACTTTTCCTATCATCTATAATGTTGTGTTGGCGGGGCTTATAGTTAAAGAAGTAGGCCGTGCAACTGTCAACTGCTCCATCAAACATAACAGACATTGCCTCTCATCTCATCCCTCTCTTTCTGAAACCAAGATCCCAACCCCTCAACCTCCAAAAACAACACACTACTTGCTATGCTCCATCCTCCCAACATGGCCAACACCAATTGCTTTGTGCTCTTCCATATAAAACCTATAGTAGGAGCAGTAATACCAGCCAGATATACTGACCTTGAACTGGAAAAATGACCGAGTCTGGTGTTCCCCTATGCAACATTTGTGGGGAACAAGTGGGGCTTAATGATAATGGGGAAGTGTTTGTGGCTTGTCATCACTGCGCTGTCCCAATTTGCAAGGATTGTTTTCAGCATGAAATCAATGAGGGTCATACGGCTTGCTTGAGCTGTGGTGTTCCTTATCAAGGTAACCCTTCCCATGTCTCAGAAAATCTTTCACACTTTACTTGTTCAATACATGCCGTTTTCCCCACCTTACATATGTTTCCTTTTGTATTTTTTATAGCAAGAACAAACGGCAATGATGATGATATTCTGGATGAAGATGATGATGTTATAATGGTTTCTGAAGATCACTCCGTAATGGCTTCCCAGCCCAGTAGTTCTCAGGTAATGAGTTATAGCAATTATTAGAGGAAAAGCTGTTAACATTTGCACTGACAAACCACACCACTGAAAATTCTGCAGGATGTTGGACTCCATGCTAGACACCTCAGTTCAGTCTCTGCCGTGGATAATGGTAAATGATATAGACTTAGCTACATTTTCTATGCAACTTATGAAGAATTCACGGTCCTTCATCATCACAATATGGTTTTGTTGATCTTGTAGAAGTAAATGATGAATCTGGCAAGTCAAGCTGGAAAAGCAGATTGAAAAGCTGGAAGGGAAAGGATAAAAAGAGCAAGAAGAAAAAGGCTGCACCTAAGGATGAAAATCAGGCCCCAATTCCACCACAACAGCATATGGAAGATAAACGGTGAGTTCAATGAGAAACATAAAATAATTTACCTGAAGTGGTGCTTAATTTGATTCTGTATATATGTCATACTGTCATGAATTTATGATCTTTTGCAGGCCAACAGAGGGAGATGCTGCTGCTGTGGCTGCGCCACTTTCAGTACTGATTCCAATATCAAAATCCAAACTGGCACCATACAGAATTGTGATAATCATGCGACTCATAATCTTGGGTCTTTTCTTTCATTATAGGGTTACAAATCCTGTTGAAAGTGCTTTTCCTCTGTGGCTGACATCTATCATCTGTGAGATCTGGTTTGCATTTTCCTGGGTGTTAGACCAGTTCCCAAAATGGTGTCCGGTCAATAGGCAAACTTTTATTGACAACCTGTCTGCAAGGTTAATGCACAAAGTTCTTAAATGTTTCAATACATTCTGCTTTGTACTTTGGATGTTGATGATCACTTATATACCGTGATTTCAGGTTTGAAAGAGAGGGTGAACCCTGCCAGCTTGCTGCTGTTGATTTCTTTGTCAGTACAGTGGATCCTCTGAAGGAACCACCATTGATCACAGCTAATACAGTGCTTTCTATCCTTGCCATCGACTACCCTGTAGATAAAGTGTCCTGTTATGTATCAGATGATGGCGCGTCCATGCTCACGTTTGAGTCGCTGGTGGAGACAGCTGACTTTGCAAGAAAGTGGGTGCCATTTTGCAAGAAGTTTTCCATTGAACCACGTGCACCTGAATATTACTTCTCTCAGAAGATTGACTACCTCAAAGACAAAGTGCAGCCTTCTTTTGTGAAGGAACGTAGAGCAATTAAGGTAAGGAATTCCAAATTGAGTAACTCCACTTAACACTATATTCATTCATCTCTTTGTTTTTCAAATTGAGTATCTTAGAGCAACACCTTCATGTTTCCCTTTCAATTCTATTAGAGAGAGTATGAAGAGTATAAAGTACGGGTCAATGCTATGGTAGCAAAGGCTCAGAAAATCCCCGAAGAAGGGTGGACTATGCAAGATGGAACACCTTGGCCGGGAAATAACTCTCGTGATCATCCTGGCATGATTCAGGTATATCCATTGTTTCTGTCTGTAATGAATTTAATCTGAATGTTAATATTGTACTCTCATGGCTGCCTCAAACCTCCAGGTTTTCCTTGGACGCAGCGGTGCTCATGACACTGAAGGAAATGAACTTCCTAGGCTAGTTTATGTTTCCAGAGAGAAAAGACCAGGTTATCAACACCACAAGAAAGCTGGTGCTGAAAATGCACTGGTATGGATAGATACTTCAATTTCCATTAGTATTAGTATTTCATATAAAGTCATTAAGAGTTTATAGTGCTTGATGTTTGTTTGGTTTATGCAGGTGAGAGTATCTGCAGTTCTCACAAATGCTCCTTTCATTCTCAATCTTGACTGTGATCACTATGTTAACAACAGCAAAGCAGTTCGGGAAGCAATGTGTTTTCTCATGGACCCAGAAGTTGGTAGAGACGTGTGTTATGTGCAGTTCCCCCAAAGATTTGATGGTATTGATCGTAGTGATCGATATGCCAATCGCAATACAGTTTTCTTTGATGTAAGTTCATAGAAAAGAACAGAGTTTCTCTCCTAGATTCAATCAAAGTATGTCATCTCCTTATGTGGTCAGTTCACCAAACAAGTTTTTGCAGAATTGAAAATTGTGGAGACAACACCTTCTGTTGTTTCTAACTGTCATATGTAATGAATGTTCTATTAATAATCATCCATTTCAGGTTAATATGAAAGGACTTGATGGCATTCAAGGACCAGTGTATGTGGGGACTGGATGTGTTTTCAACCGGCAAGCGCTTTATGGCTATAGCCCACCATCCATGCCGAACTTACCATCTTCATCATGCTGTTGCTGCCCATCAAAGTCCAACAAAGATGTCTCTGATATTTGTAGAGATGCAAAGAGGGCAGAAATTAGCGCTGCCCTTTGTAATCTCAAGGAGATGGACAGTAAGCACATCGAATTATGTCAATAAGTACTAGAGAAAGATGCAGCAGAATCTTTCTTAAGTGACACTACTGGATTCTTTTCTTCTTGCAGATTATAATGAGGATGAGAGGTCAGTGCTGCTTTCACAAACAGGTCTTGAGAAAACTTTTGGCTTGTCTACTGTTTTCATTGGATCAACACTAATGGAGAATGGTGGGGTTCCTGAATCTGCGGATCCTGCCATGCTGATCAAGGAGGCAATTCATGTTATTAGCTGTGGATATGAAGAGAAGACTGACTGGGGAAAAGAGGTTTGGATTAAATGCTAATAATCTTTGTAATGAGTCCATACCATCTTCACATTTTAAAATGTATGTTTGTGTGTGTTTCAGCTTGGATGGATCTATGGCTCAGTGACAGAGGATATCTTAACAGGGTTCAAGATGCAATGCAGAGGATGGAGGTCAATATACTGCATGCCCTTGAGGCCTGCATTCAAAGGGTCAGCACCTATCAACTTGTCTGATAGGTTGCACCAAGTCCTTCGTTGGGCACTTGGATCAATTGAAATTTTCCTAAGCAGGCACTGTCCCCTCTGGTATGGATGCGCCGGTGGCCGTCTCAAATGGCTGCAGAGAATGGCATATATCAACACCATTGTCTATCCATTCACATCCCTTCCTCTCATTGCTTATTGTACTTTGCCAGCAATTTGTCTTCTCACTGGAAAATTCATCATACCAACGGTAATAGTTACTTCATATTTCTTATTATTGGTCTAAAACATAACTAAATGCATAATTCTCATCTATTTGGTTTGATCCCAGCTTTCGAATGTTGCAAGTGTTCTGTTTCTTGGCCTTTTCCTGTCCATTATAGTGACAAGTGTGCTGGAGCTGCGTTGGAGCGGTGTTACCATTGAAGATTTGTGGCGAAACGAGCAGTTCTGGGTGATAGGAGGTGTTTCAGCACATCTGTTTGCAGTGTTCCAAGGACTACTTAAGATGCTGGCTGGTGTTGATACCAACTTCACAGTGACAGCAAAGGCTGCTGAGGACACAGAGTTTGGAGAACTCTACATAGTGAAGTGGACTACACTCTTGATTCCTCCAACAACACTTATCATAATCAACATGGTTGGTGTTGTTGCTGGATTCTCTGATGCACTCAATGGAGGCTATGAGTCTTGGGGACCACTCTTTGGGAAGGTGTTCTTTGCCTTCTGGGTGATTTTCCATTTGTATCCATTCCTAAAGGGTCTCATGGGTCGCCAAAACCGCACTCCAACCATTGTTGTGCTCTGGTCAGTCTTGCTGGCCTCTGTCTTCTCTCTAATTTGGGTTAAGATCAATCCATTTGTCAACAAAATTGACGATGCTACCTTAGCTGATACCTGTGTTGCTATTGATTGTTAACAAGCCACTACAAGCAAGAATTGTTATCATTATACTATGCTTTTTGGGTGGTTTGGGCCCTCAAAATTAGTCCATGCTTACTAATAGCTAAAAGGTTTGAAACACAGATTCAAAAGTGTAAAGTTAGTTGCACAATAATCTCAACTTAGACTTGGTTTAACTGTTGATACAATGATATGATGTGCTGTATTGAATTTGATGGATCACTATACTAAAATAATCAAGCTCTAGCGATAAAGTTTAGATTTATATCATTGGACCTTAGTACATGAAATATTAAGAGTTCAATTGAAATGGGCATTTATTACACTATGCATGCATGGATGATATGCGCTCCTTAGAAGCTTGTAGAAAAAAAGAGACAAATAAACGTCAATTAAAAGTATGCCACGCAGTATTGACGTAGTTTCAAAGTGTTTCTTATAATCTTACATATAAAATCTAGTTATTGTGCTTTTTCTTCCCATAGAAGAAATAAAGAATGCAAGTACAACAAATGAAACGTAAGAATGAGGGAACCAAAATGATGCTACTAGTATTTCCTTTAAAAAAGAAATAAAAATTAAAGGAATTGTTTTTGCTACTACACAATGTGCTCGAGTATTTGGTTCCTTTGAATGACTAATAAGTAAGGTGGAAACTCAGGTGCAGTCGAATTCACGTGAAGTTGATATCTGAGAGCGTTAGATAAAAATATAGTCAAATCATCTAACGGCTCTCAGTATCAACTTCATGTGAAGTCGACTTCACCTGAGTTTTCACCTAATCAATTGTTTGGAGAATAATTTTAATATATAAAAAATAGAGAACGATAAAAAGGTGCAGCAGCTAATTATAGTTTAAAGAGAAAACAAAGCCATCAAAGGTTGAGCCCCAAAAGAAGTAAACATGGCAAAGGGGAACCCAATGCAAGAGCTGGATTCCACTCATCTGATCCACCTGATGCAAATAAAATAAAAATACCAACAAATAAAATAATCTAGTTGAAAATAGTAAAATACCATTATTCCGACAAATATATTATTATATAGTGTTTTTTATAGTGTTTAAAAGTNATAGACTCATATAAGTTACTTTTTCATAATTCTTCACATATTGGTCTTCTCAATGTTTAAATTATATTCTTTACGTGTTTAATTTTATTTCTAATTTGAGAAATTGTGTGATGAAATAACATCGATGAAGGCTGTTATAGGTCTTCTTATTCGTGTTTTTGGCTTATTTTTCTTTTGTAGGGATCATGAGTAATTATATTCAATTGTGCTTATATATAAAAGGTAAGTATAAATTGTATCCGATTTTTTTTTAGTAAAATTTTTATTATCTATCTTAAAATTAAAAAAAAATATTGTAAATTACTTTTGACTAATAAATTTATCATCGTTGTCGCAATATATTATGTATTCAATTGTGCATTCATTTTATCTTTAGCAGTTTTGATAAGTGTTTAAACTAAGAAAAAAAATATAAAACCGTTTTCAGGTATAAATACAGTTACTTCAACACAAAAATAAAGAAAATATATTGATAAGTTTCAAGTTAAACAACAATGTTAATCATATTACTTTGATTCTAATAATGAATATGATACAAGAATATAAAACCACATAAATTTTAACAAAAACAGTTTTCTATAATAGTTTTTTTTTTCGCTATGATAATAAAAAAGATAATTCAAAAACAAACTTAATCTCATATTAGATTGAACTTACTTTTAACATAAAAGTAAGGGAGTTTAAAAATTTTACTTATAA
>NC_029787.2:135408126-135414278 GCF_000816755.2 Arachis ipaensis | reverse complement strand
TTTTGAAATAAATAAAATTAATAATGATTGATTTTATTATTTTTAATATTAAAAATAATTAAATTTTAAATTTAATTAATTTTATAAAATTTTTATAATAAAAATTACTATATATATTTTTATTTAAAAAATTCAAAAAAATTTTTATATATTTTTATATATTATCTAATGCAAGTTACACGTACATGTACTAATTTGATACAGAATAAGTGAATAACTAGTACTATGAGATTGGCCTTATTTTGTGGCTGTTCCTTTTACCGCCCCATATTTTAACATTCAATAAACTTCACTTTTCAGTTTTCACAGATTTGAAGTAAGCATTATTCTTTGCACCGTACTATACCAAAGAAACACAAGATTATGATAATCATCTATTATATTTAATATTATTTTATTCTATAGTAAATGAAGTTTATTAGAAGTCTTCTGTCTTGCTGCATTGCTGCTTATAATTCAGGTAGGCTTGCGGCTTATTAAAAAAAAAACTTAGTTATAAACTTATAATTATCATTATTCTCACCCCTTATCCCAAGCAAATGCCACTTGAATCCACCAACCATTACTCATTGCAAATGTTAGCATAACCAACTCCATTAATTGATTACATAATGTGTATCTGGAAAACTCTTTGATCAGCATTGTAGGTGAAGAAAACTCACCTACCTGCATTTTCCGGTTCATTAAACATTGGCACCAGTTCAACAGAAAGAAAAAGAAATAGCCATGAACTAGTTATTGGCAAATCATAAGATTAATTAATTAAACATTTTTTTTCCCATTTTGACCGTTGTTATTTAAATAGAAGAATATCAAGGAGACAAGGACCCATCGATCTTCTCTCTGTAATTTGTAGCAAAGCTGATTTTCCAATATTCTATATTTGTTACAGTTCCGGTATAACCCCATTTTTGTACTTACTTCAAAACCATCCATCACACACACACTCACTTCCAAGTTCCAAACCCTCACAGCAATGGAACCATCACAACCAATTCCATTACTTCTTCTCATTCTCCTGTTTTTCCCCTCCATTATCATCTCATCATCCTCTCCACCACTCCCTCAAACACCCTCACCTTCCCCTAAAACTTCACCCTCTTCTTCTAAGCCATCACCTTCCCCCAAACCTTCACCCTTCTCTAAACCATCCTCACCCTCACCCACATCTTCACCATTACCCTCACCAAAGGCATCTACTTCACCTTCATCTCCCTCATCCTCATCCTCATCCTCATCACCCCTTGATCCAAAGCAACTGAGGGCACTCGAGTCCCTCAACATCCCAACCTCAAAGAACCCATGTTCCCCAACACCACTTCACAACACAACCACCTGCGACAACTCGAAACCCTTCCGACACATCATCTCCCTCCGCCTCTCAAACTGCTCAAGCTACGTTTCACTCTCATCCACAGCACTCAAATCCCTCTCACCAACACTCCAAACCCTTCACCTCCTCAATTGCCCCCACAGAATCTCCGGCGTCTCCCTCTCCCACCTCTCAAACCTCACCGATCTCTCTCTCTCCAATGTCCAAATCAAGGCCTCAGGTCCCTACGTCATTCTTGCCCACATGAACAAGCTCAAAACTTTAACCATTTCCAATGCTAATCTCACTGGTTTTCTTCCAAAGCACGTCCATTCCAACCTTACCCACATCGATTTGTCCGGTAACCAGCTCAAGGGTAGCATTCCGCCTTCCATTACCATGCTTGATAGCCTTGAAACTTTGAATCTTTCTTCCAATGGGTTCAAGGGTGAGATACCCTCTTCCATTGGTGACTTGATTTCATTGAAAAATCTCTCTTTGGCCTCAAATTCATTCTCTGGGTCAATCCCAGATTCTATATCAGCTATACCAGAGTTGATTCACATGGATCTGAGTTCAAACAAGCTCAACGGTACAATTCCAAAGTTCATATCTGAGATGAAGAGCCTCAAGTACTTGAATCTTGCAAACAACAACTTTCGTGGGGTTGTACCTTTCAACTCCAGTTTCATGAAGAGGTTGCAAGTGATTAAGGTTGGTGGGAACAGCGAATTGTGTTACAATCACACACTTTTCTCTTCAAAATTGAAGCTTGGGATTGCTCCCTGTGATAAGTATGGGATGCCAATGTCTCCTCCACCATCAAAGGATTCTTCTTCTTCTGAGGATGATAGCAGTGATGATGATTATGATGACGATGATGATACCAGTCACAAGAAAGAGCACCATCATGGTCCTAACAAGGTGGTTCTTGGTGTCGCCATTGCTCTTTCTTCCATTGTTTTCCTCATTGTTTTCCTGATCTTGTGCTCAAAGTGCTGTCGGTGATGCTATTGGTTTTAAGGACTTAGGTTAGGAGAAATTATTATTTATTTAAGTCTGATGCTTTTGTTAAAATGCACTGATTAATTATACATTGGTTGCAAAAAGAGGGGCGATTGCTGGATCAGAGAAAATGAAAAAATGGGGAAGAATTTATTTATTTATTTTTGGTGTGGATAATGTATGGAAGGTACCCAATAGGATAGGAAGAATCATTAAATTGATGTCAATATGTTTCTTTTTCTATGTTGTCAAATTGCTAATGTCTCAATTCTTTTCATTTTGGCTATTTTGTGATTGTTCTTGATTGAGATTGTAACCAAAGGGAGGGAGGGGTGCATCACAGAACTAGCTTTTTTTTTCCTTCCATTATTTGTTTTTCAATAATTTCTTGTGCATTGCTACGAGTTACATGAATGGAATACTAGGCGAATAAATAAATTAATATTGTGTATCATTCATGTTTTCGGCTGGAATTATTTTCTCATGCTTTTCCCTTCTTTGATTTCTGACCCAATGTCGATGAGCTTATCATATCTAATTATTTTCTTTTGCTCGAGTATACTATTTAACAGTTTTGCTATTTTAAAGTTGGATTTTACTAACATCCTAAAAGAAAAGGATTTTATAAATAAATTTATTTATATTTATTATTCAATTTTGTATTCTTAATAACAATTATTAGTAAAAAAAATTTTGAAACCTTTTAGTTTTGATCACATGGGTGGAACAAAGTTTTTTAATTGATTAGAAGAGGGACATAATTAAGGCCAAGCTGGGAATTGCTTGCTAATGATGTTAATATATGACAGGATATGATTTGGTGTAAAGAATAATATTGTGTTGTGGAAAAAAGAGGACGATGATGATGTATTAATGTTGATGTATATAGGTCTGGTCCAATTATAAGGCCGATGCTAATTTTCTTATAGATGGTTGGATATGAGCTGTCTATGACTGTCCACGGTTCCATAATGTGTATCTAAGTTGAACTAAAGTAGTTTTCATTGCCAAACTACTGAATTAATTAGACTCTTCTTCTTTCATTTTACTTCATTGCCAAATCAGATTTCTATACTAAAATATTCCCGCACATCCCCACAAATTAAAAAACATAATCTAAAATATCCTTCAATTGAAATAGAGATAATACTCAATTTGGTCCCTGAACTTACACGCGAGTCTCAATTTAGTCCCTGAAGTTTCAATTGCCTCTATTTAGTCCCCGAAGTTTATAAACGTGCCTCATATTAGTCCCTGAGACCATTTTTAGTATAAAAACGTTAATAGAGCGCTGTTGTAGACTATCACATGTCACGTTAAAACTTGTAAAATGATGCAGTTTTGGTTTTGACATTTAAATAGCTCAAAAACGGCATCGTATTACTTATTTTGTTAGGTAAAATTTTAATAAACACCATTTATGATGTTGTTTTTGGGTTATTTGAGTGCCAAAACCAAAATGACATCATTTTACAAAGTTTAGTGTGGCATCCGGCTGTCACGACAGTGTTCCGTTAACATTTGTACGTTGAAAATTGTTTTAAGAACTAACATGAGTTATGTTCACAAAGTTTGGGGACTAGATAGAGGCAATTGAAATTTCAGGGACTAAATTGAGACTTACATGTAAGTTCAGGGACCAAATTGAGTATTATCTCATTGAAATATGCTCATACTATGACATATTTAGGGTGTGTTTGGCAAACCCATTTGAGAGGATAAAAGTGCGTTGAAGTTCTTTGAACGCTGCTTTTTTATGTTTGGCAATTTTTTTTCTCTAAACGCAGAAGTGATTTTGCAACTTAAAATCGCGTTTACTGGAAGCAAAAAATTGTTGCTTCTGCGTTCACTTCAACGTGAGTTCATCTTTAATGATCATTATTGATTTTTTTCAAAAGAATTTTTATATTTGTTTCAAGTCATTTCAAATATTTTAAATTTTTTTCAATTTTTAGTACCTTTTTTTATATTTTGATTTTTTTATTGAATTTATTATTGTAATTCTATTATAATATAAATTATTGATCATATTAACAGCATAAAAACGCATGCTGGCTGAATGATGGTTAAATTTTGATATATTTGCTGGTTCCTGAGAAAATCAATTTTAGTATAGAATTGCCAAACATAAATCATGTTGGCACAAACTCACTTCTATCCAAAATCAATTTTATAAAATTACTTTCATTCAAACTCCAGATTTACCAACTCTAATCCAAGCACAGATTTACCAACTCTAATCCAAGCACACACTTAATAGTTCACATAAATGAACCGATCAGTAGCGGATCTTAAAAAAAATTAGGAGCGTCAAATATATAAATTATGTAAAAATATTTATGCTCAAATTAAATGTATTTTTTATTTTTCAATCAATTAAATATGTGTAAACTAAAGCTAAATTTAAAAGGTGTTATTGTTAGAGTTGTTGTTTTTTTTGTGTCGTAAATTCTTGTGAATGCATGTTATTTATGAATTATTGAGTTGTATGCACTTTTTATTGTGTTATTTGTTTCATCTTTGCAAGTATATTCTTCTTCCGAAGATATATCTTAAATTTGTATGGTTTTCTTTCTCTTTATTCTCTTGATGTGCATGCAGTTTTCTAATGATATCTACAGTAAAAAGAATAAAAATGTGTAAAATTTTTTTTAAATAAGTTATTTTTAATAAGAATAATTGAAATAGTATAAAGTAAAATTACCTGTTAATATTTTTCTTTGACCCACTTTGTGACAATGTCTCAAGTGATACAAATTCAAAATGGAGTTGGAAAATGTTCAATTTAAAAATATAATAAATATGTTTGTTTTGTATCTTTTCCTCTAATATAATCATTTCTAAGTAAAGAAATTTTTCTTCATTTGTGGGTGTTAATATTTTGCATAAACGAACCACACAAACTTTGATAAACCAATTGTTTGTTTATTTGGTGATATGATATTGTCCAAAGAATGATATTCTATTGAGTAAGTTTGAGATGTTGTGTAGTGCGAAAATAAATTTCTTGTGATAAGAGACTTATATAAGTAGGTCAAATAGTATGGAATTTAAATATTTATAACGTAAAATTTATTATGATTAATAGATTATTATGACATTTGTAATATGAATGTTTATTATATTTAATGAATTATTTATAAAAATTAATAAATTAATTATTGAAGTTATAAATTTATTGTATTGTTTATAACGATAAAATATAATAAATATAGGGATATGAATTCTTGTAGGTTACAAATTTAATTAGACACTATTAATTTTTAATTATTGTCATTGGTAATTATGCAGCCTAATTTACATATATTTCTATTACTTGTATTTTTTGTATATTTTAATTTTTTTATTTAAAAATAATAGTTAATTTGGCAAAAAATTAGTGGTTGATTCTAAAATTTTGCCAAATAAGCAATGTTACTAATATCGTATTAGTAGAAAAAAAAATATTTTATAAATAATGTGCATAAATTTATATATCTACTCTTATATATTAAAAATAAATAGATGCTGTAATAATAACCGTCTTTTAATAAAATATTTGGAAAACCATGCCCGTGTTACCCTAATAAAACTCTGCCATTAGAATGCATAAAAAGGATTTGACGGCGGTGACAATTGCATCTAAAATTGCCTATAACAACAGATACATATGGTTTCACCAGTTCAACTAGAGGTGTATATAATTGAGGTAAAGTCGGTTCGTCTCGATCCAAATTCAATTTTAAATAATAATTGAGTCTATTTTTAAAATTTTTATCTGATCCTAGATATGAAGAAATCACATTATGACTCAAACTAAAATTGGGTTTAGACTAAAAAAATTCAGGTCTTGAAA
>NC_029787.2:135397891-135408113 GCF_000816755.2 Arachis ipaensis | reverse complement strand
GTTTGGTCCCTTAGAGTGCGGGTCGGGTGAAGGAAAGCACTAGTCATATATTGAGGAAGTCGGGTGAAGGAAAGCACTAGTTATTGAGGAACAAAAAATCTAAATTTTCCGGTGCCGGGACTTGAACCCGGGTCTCACGGGTGAGAGCCGAGTATCCTAACCACCTAGACTACAACGGATTGTTACATGCGTGTATATAACTTATTTACAAATATACTACTATTATATGCATTAGTATATTATTGACAAAATGCGTTTGTTATGTTGAATAATAGTATCATATACACGGATTTGAGCAACTAAAATTGGAGCAATAGTAAAGGGCTTAAACCTACTGCCAACTAAAAGAAAAGAGTTGTAGCCTAAACCAAAGGCTCGCAAAACCAATTGTACTCATGCCTGAGTATGTTAGAACTTTTAGAATTTTGAAAATAGAAATACTAGATGACTAACAGAATTTATTATTTTTGACCAACAATATTTTAAAAAATGAGCTAAAAATATGTTGTTAGATTCTTAGATAAAGAAATTAAAATGATAGTTAAAAATATTGGCTAAAAATAAATTTTAATGGCCATTGAGTTTTTCTCTTTTGAGATATACTAGGTTCTCTTTCAACTTTGGCAGACATGCCAACATTCTAAAACATAGATTAAAATAAAGGAACAAGAGAAGAAGGTGTTACTGTTTGTTTGCATTTTTTTTCAACAAATTAGGTACTGAATTCTAACACAACATCTAAACCACCACAAGTAACTTTTTTTACTCTTTCTCTTTTGGATCCCTTAAAGTAATCTCTCTGTATGAACAATGTATATATCTCAGAAGAGAAGACACACTCAAATCCGTGGAATGTCATATAATGAAACCATTTGGCCGTGAGTTCCCTAGCTGGTAACATTTTTTGTACATTGAAGCTTCAGGCACAAACCTTGAGATATGGAAATTTGGACAAGGTTAACACCCCTTCCGAAGTATGTGCGCCGGAAACAATGAAGAACTCATCACAGTGTCTAACTAACTCTCTCTCTAGAACATATTTACACGGAAGAACCATGGTAGAACGAAAGCTATTACCAAGCATGCCATCAAAAAGTTACAGAATGGCTGTCCACGCCAGCATCTTCCAAAGAAGCCGGTTGAGGTACTATTACCACCGTCGATGAACCTACTTTCGTTCCACTCTTCCATAAATGAATGATTGATAACCTGTGATTCTGAAACATTTTTTGCAGTCTCTCCACATATTTCACACAACCTGTGATTGTGAAAAGGTTAGTAACTTTAAAAGTTACAGAATGGCTGTCCACGCCAGCATCTTCCAAAGAAGCCGGTTGAGGTACTATTACCACCGTCGATGAACCTACTTTTGTTCCACTCTTCTATAAATGAATAATTGATAACCTGTGATTCTGAAATATTTTTTGCAGTCTCACCACATATTTCACATAACCTGTGATTGTGAAAAGGTTAATAACTTTAACAACATACTCGACATTCAACAATGAGCAGTTCATGCAGGAGATACATAGTTATGTATTAATTCTTTTGGGGATTCAAACTCCTTCTCAAATAAGGAAAACCCACTAGGTTTACCCAACTCACCCTGAAGTTCATTACAATGGAAACTCCACGTGTCAGGGTGCAGTCATGTGGTAGAGGTTCTCCAACTAGAGACGTAAAAGTTGGAAGCAAAATAGATATGAGCTACATTACATTATTCAATTAACAAGTCTAACAAACAAAACAAAACAAGTCATGTATAATTTCATTCCTGGTTTTATGTAATGCTACAAAATTTCAGCAATTCCACAGGACAAGTCATGTATACAAAAAAACAAAAACATTGAAACCCCTACCACATATTATTCACACACATACAGCAAGAAGAATGCAGGAGTGACGGTTTCTTTTCAGAAATTAA
Source organism: Arachis ipaensis (assembly GCF_000816755.2). NCBI lineage: Eukaryota > Viridiplantae > Streptophyta > Magnoliopsida > Fabales > Fabaceae > Arachis > Arachis ipaensis. Next base: position 135,406,189 of record NC_029787.2, on the reverse strand, counting down.
GACAAATATCATTATTAAAGAAATGGAAATTTAGGAATCCTTATGAAATGTTTGGTATTGTCCATTAAAAATAGGTAGTGCCAGCACGATGAATAAGGTCAATGTTTAAATCTTAATCATATCATAACATTCCAAAACACCAAACACTTGAATATATAAAATTAGGAGAAAAACAGATATTGAGGTAAAAGAGACTGTTACCTGCTTCCTTTAAGCTTGAACCATGCCTCAGCACAATGACTGTGTGCAATGCCTAGCTCATCCTTACATGCACAACCAAGTTGAATCAAATCTGTACTAGTTTCATTGTTTGCAGTCCCAACCATCATTGCTTCTATTGGTTGCCCTGATGCCAGATGACAAATTCTACAAATCATTTCACCTTCCAAGTTCTCACTAAACTCTTTGTTTATATCAATTGCACATGAATTTTTATCTGTCTCAGACACTGCCTTTGGTGCTTTCATGGCTAGCTTGCTCAACCCTGATTCATTGGCTTTTGATTTCGATTTTCCATGGACATGCTCGATCTGAGCAGGAGGATCTATTACAACACAGGTCTCAAGTACAACCTCCCCACTGACCAAATTTCTTGAGCTATAACTAGTTCCTTGCTCAACCCCACACAATGTATCACTGATTTTTTGCAAGTCAGCTGTTTCCTGATCCTTAACCACTCGAGTCTCCTCCTCCTCCTCTAGCTCCGTATTCAAACCCAGATCTGAAGTTCCATTTTCTCCAACTACATCATCTCTCTCAACCAATTCACTACCATCTCCTGCATCAGTTGCAACTCCTTCTCCAACTACATTATCCAACACCTCAGCACTGTCTTCGCTTCTTGCCTGATCCATCACACCAAAATCAATCCCTTCCACTGAATTTGTATTTCCAAACCTGAAAGGAAACTCCTAGTAACCCATGCATCCCACGCTGACAAACCCCAAAAGAACAAAAATTATTAAGAGAGTATGAATAATGTGATCAAATGAAAGGTAGCAAAGCCACATCATTCAACCACCCGCTTCATGATTTAACACACAATCTTCAGAGATTGCAACAAAATCATGAAAAAGGCAAAAAGAAAGGAACTTTGGTCATATGATGGATCACCTAAATTAACCATAATGAATCACCCAAACAAACAAGGAGAAAGTGACAAAAGAGAAAGGGTTTACCTCAAAATACTAACTTATGGAAAGAAATTAAAGTCTGGGCATGTTAGAATCCATCCACACCGCGTTGAAGGTAAGTGCTTTACTGCTTATGGATGTGGGTGGTGTTGTAAGAAAGAGCATTATTAATATTTAATTTATATATGAATGTGAATGTGAACAGAAGGGTAAGAAGAGTAGCAGGGTTAGGTGAAGAAAGGAACTTGGAAAATGGTAAGAAAAAGGGATTGAGTTTGAGTGCAATTGAATCATTTCATGTCCAAAGCAAAGGATAGCAAATTCAGGGTTTTTGTCTTCATTCCATGCTTTTCACAACAGAACCCTTTTTACTTTTTTATTTTATTTTATTTTTTTCAATTGCAAAATACAAAATTTATTCCATTTAATAGCTATTTTTATCTAATTACCTGCCAAAAATGTTATAGTCTTGTTAACGAATTTAACTTTATATTGATTATTCATGCAGCTTTGTGTTAAAAAAATAAAATACTACTTTCTTGAGCACCGCAATTCATGTGATGGTTTGATATCAAGTCAACTAGTAATAACACAAGTGGGAACAAAAATAAACACTCCTGTTTGTTGATGACTTTTCTTTTTGAAGTTATCTTGCCACCTTTGCTTTTCTTCTGTGATATGAAAAAATTGACATTTAATTTGTGATTAAGCATACGACATAGTAACAGAATTTGCATAATTGCATTAACAAACAAACATTAATGAAAGTTAAGAATCTAGCTATTGCCATGAATTGCATCTCCCAGAGCAAACAAACAAAATCAAGTATCTTTCTATTTTAACACTATACCTTAATTAATCAAGTTCCTTAAACCGCGAATCTTTAACAGAAATTTGGCGCTAGTTATGTCTAACTTAAATTAACGTCTACTTGCACATTACTATACACTTTACCTTATATATATTTTGGTGTGTGTACGAATGTGAAGACAAAAATAAGTATTCCCTTAATTTATTCAAACTAATGAAGGTTGTTCTTAAATGGGACAATATTCACGTGTCAATTGACTCAATTCTTTATTACATTTAGAGATATATGCTAAACAGATAAAAGTATCATCCAGTTGGATTTTCCTAAGAAAGATATTCTCTCTGGTAACTGTCAACACTCAAATAAATACTGGTCAAATTTTCAAAGTACGAAACTCGTGTTGTTAGTGTTACATAGGGCAAAATGGTACGTATAAATTGACTAATGCCGATAGATTTGGTACATTTGAAGCTTCAGTAAGCTTGAGCTATGAAAAAGTTAAAGAATAACTACTTCCAACGGCATGGGATATTTGTTCAACATATGGATGCATTCATTTCCTGAAAAATATTTTGTCTATACAATATTGTCTGTCTTGTACACTGATTGAGATTGTGTTATTTTGATATTGTTTGTAATCATGAAGAAATGTGTAATTAAAAGTCAGAATAATAACACCAGTCTTAATCTTGGGTCTAAGATTAACTAAGACGTTGACTCTGGAAGTTGGTATAACCAGCAAGTCACGTGCAAACTGCAAAATGATGATCTTTCTAATTCATTAATTAATTTTAATTAACAAAGTATTACCTCTATCCAACAAGATATTTTTTTCTAGCCTATCTTAACAACCTGCCATGTTAGATTACCAGATCTGTTTCCATTAAGAATTAGTACTAAATGACTTATAAATCATTGCCAAATACGGCTGATGTTTAATAAAGAAAGAACAATGCTAGGGCCAGCAACATTTGTGATTGGTAGCCATCAACTAGCCATCAATGATGATTTGATGGTGTGAGATTGGTGTGAGATTTCATCCAATGGCTCACCTTTCTCTGCTGGTTACATGCTGGCCAAAATGCAATAAAATTGCTGGCCCCGTAGACTTTTCCATAAAGAAATATACCTAAGGCAAGTTCTTCACATGGTCTGCGTACATAAAAATATCTTGATTAATTTTTTTTCCCAAAATTCTTATTAATCAATCATGGCATAACCTCAAAAGTTCAGAGAATATTGGAACACAAGGGAGAAATAAATAATTCTCTGTATATAAAATAACAATATCATGAAAACCAAAAAAAAAAAAAAAAAAAGCCTGGGGAAATATAGATCCACCATAAAGAAGCAAAAGGAGTTTAGTAGGTATATATGTTGGTTGAACCGATGGATCAACTGCAGCCGTCCAGAAACCCGAGCCTCAGTTCCGGTCGGGCGCAAACTTTACACTGGTTGTGTTGTGCGGCAAAATACATGGCAAATTACACAAAAGATGGAACTTCCTCTGTTAAGCGTTAACTTACCAACCAGAATACTGTGCCCTTGGCTTAACATCATGTTCCTGCAGAATGGGGAAGTTGCAGCGCTAGTTGCCGCTTCATGTGGCCAGGGATCAACTTGTTAACAAGCTCTGGAGGTGCTGTGGATAGCTGTAACCAGTAACAACAAACAGCACAACAGGTAAAAATCACTACTAGTTAAGATACCAAAGTAACTATAACTATCAGATCATGATGATTCATAGTTAACATGATTTCTCCTATGAGGTCCCCTTGGTACAAGCAATCTGACGGATTGAAAACTGGTGTTTCTTTCTTAAGACTATATTTTATATTCATAGTTGTTTACATAGAATGTTTATATTGATGGTTGATCAGAAAAGTGAATCATACTATTCAAAATTATCCAAGTTTAATAGAATTTCCAAGAATTTGAAGCTCCAGCACAGTCACCTCTTGTTTAAAGTTGAATAGTGGTGGAAATGGACGACCATTTGGCAAGCGAGCATGGGGTTCACGAAGTTCATCAAAGAATGGGTGTGCACAAGCTTCTAGCTGCAGAACAAAAGCAGAACCATCCTCAAACTTCTAAATTATCTTTTCATTTATGCATATGTAAAATTATCAGCCAATAACCGAACAGGTAAATCATATTTGCAGCAATCTCACTCACTGCAGTACATCGGAGACTAGGGGAATACTGCAGAAGCCGGGAAGTGAGATCAATTGCTTCGGGAGGCATCTTTTTGTGGAATATCTGTAAAAATCGTCATGTTTTAGAATGTCCCTTTCTATCTACTCAACTTTGATTAGATGAAAAAACATGTCGCAGAAGGGAGATAGAAATGCAAACCTTGTGCCATGGGTGTGCTTTTATCTGTGGAAACCTGAAGTTGTTGTAGTTTGGATTCATGCAGCGGACTTCCTCTCGAGTGGGTGTGCCAAGGACCTGAAACCACATAATATTATAGGTCTAAATTCTTATGACAATAATGACATGGTAATACCAGAATAGAAAAGTAGAAACATAGCAGGTGGCATCAATTGTAGCACCTTGAAAATCTCTGCAACCTGATCCACTGCATTTTCACCCGGAAACAATGGCTGCCAAAATACCATTTGTATATCAGTTGACATATAGGCAGTAGATAATAACAAAACCAAAGATTGTTTGCATGATTCGCAATAAATGCCACATTGAAACACTCAGAGAAAAAGCAGATATAAACCTGGCCCAAAAGCAGTTCAGCAAGGACACAACCAGCTGACCAAATATCAATTGAAGTAGTATACTCAGTAGCACTAAATATGAGTTCTGGTGCGCGATAGAACCGGGAACATATATATGATATATTAGTTTCTCCTTTGACCTGACAAAAAAAAACATATCAGTTAGATCCTCTTCATTGACATTGTTAAAAAGTTGAAAGTTCATTACAATTGATAATACTTGGTTAATATTCTAACAGAATTACAGGAGAACCTAGGCAAAGTTACTAAATATAATAATGCAAGCGACACAAGGAAACATAATATGATGGATTAATATATATTTATGCCAACATACCAGCACTTTTGCACTTCCAAAATCACATATCTTAACCTGGTGTGTAACAGGGTCAACCTGGGAAAATACAAGAATGACATCAGAGCTGGAAATAATAGCTACTTATGGGAAAGACTATTACTTATAAAGTCCATTTAGAAAGCATATTAAGCCAACCAGTATATTTTGTGGCTTCAAATCTCTGTGGCATACTCCAGGGACAGTGTGGATATAAGCCAGCCCCCTGAAAATCTGGATGTGTGCCAAACATGTGAGAAGTGAAAAGGAAAGAATTATTTCCTTCTTTTAATTTTTAAAATAAAGTTTAAGACTTACCTGGTACATATAAAGTTTAACATAGATAAGAGGCATTCTTTGGTTAGCAGTGCTATAGAACTTCAAGACTCGATACATAGACTCGGGAACATATTCCATCACCAAATTAAGGAACAGCTCACCAGTACTTGTAGTGGAAAAGAAATGATGCTTCAGACAGATGATATTTGGATGATCCATTATGCGCATTAACTCTAGTTCACGACACTTATATCTTTTGTCCTGTAAAACTTTCTTGATGGCTACTGCCTCCCCATTTTCCAAGCATTTTGCCTAAAAGAAAGAATTATTACAAGATGTGGAGATTGCAGCATAAAAGTGATGAATAAAATCAAGTATTGGCATACCTGGAAAACGATTCCAAATGACCCAGTACCCACGACACGTTCTGCCATGTAACTTATAGTCTACAGAAATTCTCATAACAAAGATGTTAAAGTTTCAATCCAAGATCTATCACGATTCAGATGTGCAATTGTCTAAATCCAAAAGTATGAAGGTATAATGTTGTAAATTTTACAACTCAACGAAAGAAAATCATAACAACTATGAACTCAGGGAACAAGGACAATACCTGTTTGGGCTCCCCATCTTTTCCACCAATTGTAGTGGATATTATATTACCAGGGAGGGAATCATTCCCATTAACAACAGAAGCGGGCAGTTCCTGTCAAAATTGTCACAATTATGAACAATACTAGAATTTCAAATATTTCGCAAGGCAGTTCAACATGATTTGTCACTACAATCAACGCAAAGTAGGAAAAGTATAGGTAACCAATTCGCAAATATAACAGATACAATAACACACTCAGTAAGCTTGTTGGATAAAAAACACACAATGGATTTCTTGGCTAGGTTTATAGATGTGAATGAGTGTCTGTACACATGTCTCACTATCCAACTTGAAACACTGCTTATTGTAAATATAAAGCATTGGCACCACTACATATTGAAAATAAATAAATAAATAATCCTTTTGACTGCATAGGAAATAATCAAGTTTTAAAAATTTTATTTTTCCAACAAACTGAAGAGATCTCAACTTATTAGTAAGTTGCTACAACAAATTAAAACAAGGCAACAGGAACTAGTAAATAACAAGCAAAAGATCACAACCAATTGAGACTGACTCGTAAAATATCTTCATCGTCCTACACAAAACTCAGTTCAGAACTTGTCACAAGAAAAGAGGGATCTTGTCTTTCGGGCTCATAGACAAAAATGTTGTGCAAAGGAGCTGAATTTCTCCCATAAGAAACCCTAACAGTTGCTGAGCCACGTTAGGAAGGAAACAAAAATACAATTGGAGAAACAAGAACACTAGTGTACAGCACGCTCCTCTAAAGTCTGAAACAAGGAAAAGTGGAAGGCTTTTTTAGACCCAGTTGTATAAATTGGATAGCTTTCTCTCACCAACCAAACATGAAACATCAATGACATGAACAAACTTGAAAAGGACGAAAAGGGAAAAGCAGAGGAAAGTAGGTACCTTAAGGTGAGCCATGGAGGAAGAGAAAGAGAATGGAGTGGAGTGGAAGCGGGTGAAGAAGAGAAGATAGTGATGGATGGATGATTGTCAAGGGAATAATGGGATTGGGATGGAGGAGACAGCAAGCTTCAGCGACAACTCCATGTGATTCCAGCTCTCAACCTTTTCCTTACAACTTTTCAGTTTTCACTATCAATTCACCATTCTCTCTCTCTCTCTCTGCAATTTTCATATCAAATTTTCTTTTTTTAGCAACACATTATTAGGTTTGATGATAATTTATATACACATTAACAGTCAAAATAAATAAATAAAAAGGTGTGCATCATTAATTCATTATAAGTCAACGAGAGAAGTTAGAAATTAGAAATTAAGTGCATGGAAAAATATTGTCAAAGTTGTATAAATATTTGTTATGTTCAAATTTGACATTTAAATGAACAATGTCAAACCATATATGTCTTGTTTATTCAGTCAAACTTCTGGGTTGCAGTTAAAAAATAAAAAATAAAAAATAAAAAACCAACCTTGACCGATGAAAATATAAATAAGTACATTATATTTTATTTGAAGGTCAGCTCTACAGGGATAGGTCAATTGACTCTTCCTCGTTTTTACATGCAGGAATTCAAGTTTTGAATGCTTAAAAACAAATACCTAATTTATTCAAATAAAATTAGCACAGATAAAGAATCAATGTCTGGGGATCCATCAGATAAAGTTTATTAAATGCTTTTCAAAATGAAAAAAGGAAACTTTCTTTTTTTCGTAGGGTCAACAAAAAGAAAACAAAGCAAAAAAAGAGTTAGAAGTTATAAGAAAAGGGGAATTGTTGGGCGAAAAGAGAAAGGGGAACGAATGCTAGCGGCTTTTAAATTAATATATTATTATGTTGGTAACGAGTAACGACCCCGCCAAAGTTAACGGATTTCACATTCAACAATCCACACAACACCCAGCATAATTTATATTTTGGTCTCTTCTCAACTGCTAATCATTCATTATGTTTTAATTACCATTGTTGGGTCCAAATTAGAGTCAGTTTGAATAAACAACTTAATTAATTTTTTTTTAAAAATAATTTAAATAATAAATAATTATATTAAAAATAACTTATAAATAAATTATTTTGTGTTTGAATTTTTAATTTTAAAAATACTTATTTTATAGAAATATGATAAAAAATAATAGTATTATGAGAGAAATTATTTTTTTTTAATTTTTTTATAAATTTTTAAATAACTTTAGATTTGGTTTTAAAAATTGCACTAGACATTAATATTAGTACTTTTTATAAGTCAAAAACTCAAAAAAGTTACTTTTAAAACTTCCTAAACGGGCTTTTAAACCATTTCGCATAATTTGTCATCATATATGGATTAGAAATTCTTCCTCCATTAAAAAAATATTAGAAATTATTAAAATTTATTATTTTTAGTCATTAATTTAATTTTTTTATTTTAGTAATTCAATAAGAT
>NC_029787.2:135376251-135397625 GCF_000816755.2 Arachis ipaensis | reverse complement strand
AACATTAATAATTAACTAATCCTTAAAAACAATAAATTTTGATAATCCTTTAATATTTCTCAAATAATTATATCGCTGAGCAACAATTACATTGATGGTAAATCAACCCATATATTATACATCACTGAATAGAATAGATTATAAATCGCAACTAAACCTTGATTTTGTTCTTAAGGGATTTTATTGAGTTGTCCAAGATGTGGATAGAACTAATTAGAAATAAATTATATTGTTAAGAATAACGACTTTATGTTGTGAAGTTATTGCTATGAAATTGAACTATTCCGTTCCACCTATAATTACCAAACATAAAACATAAAAGGAAAAAACGTTGAAATTTTGTTACCGCTGTGACCCTTTGAAAGAAGTAAAATTGTGAATTGTAAACCAAGTTGGAAGGTTTTCCCGCTTTAATTAGTTTGTTTGGTGGCAACTGCAGGCAAGTCGTTGTTCAATATGGTTACGACTGTTACATTTGTTTCATGCTTCAGTTTTCATCTATTTTTGCTTCCACTTCACTCATCATATATATATATGTGCATGGCATTTTTGTACTTTCTTATTAGCTTTCTTACATCAACACCTACTCCTTAATTAGCTTCACTTGGAATCCATATGAGAAACTTATTACATTCTCATTAGCCACACCAAACTTGAAATGGATGATCATCACTTCATCGTGTAATGCCCATTTTGTTAATCTTGAAAGAAGAGGGAACCAATAGTTAGGCAAGTATGTACGGTATAATGGGGAATGGAAGTTTAGGCTTATTAGGAATAATGAAGGCTACAAAGTATAGATGCAATAATAATAATAATAATGATCCTCCATGTTGGAGAAGGATCAGTGGTTGGAATTCTTCCAACACTACCTTGTTGCTTCATCATCATCATGATGATGCTTCAAAATACAGCACTAGTTCTTGTAAGGGACTCTATGCAGGGAAGAAGCAATTGTGGCTCCAAAAGAACGTAATAATGACCATGGCTATCATGTTAGGATTTCTGGCTTGTTTTTTCCTTCTTGATTACGTTACTGCGATTTCTTCCCATGATTCTGCTACACCCTCTAATACTTCAAGTCCGTTTCTTCAGCAGGTATATATAAGAGCACCTTATTATGCTATATTCTTGAATTAATTCTATCAACTTACGCATTATTTTATTTGAATGAGAAGAGTAGTGCAGATTCCTACACGTGCAAGAAACAATCATCACCAATAGAAATGTATGGTAGGCTTTTAAACATGGCTTCCAGCGCACTTGCTGAGGTTTGTATCAAATTTTCAGATTATTATGGTCTATGGTTTCTGTTACCATGCATGTTGTGTAACTTCTACTTTATTATGCATTATAGAAGGAGTTGAAGCAAGAGTCATCCAATTTGTGGGTGGAACCGTATGGAATAGCATCTTCATGGGAACCTTGTGCACACAGAAATCTTCACAACACTCCAGGTTCGTATCATGTTATTATCGTCATATATGTGTATGGCAATGCCAAGTTTGTTTTCATCTTATTATTATCCTTGATATTGTGACAGGGAACCTTGTGGAAAATAATGGCTATATCTTAGTCAGTGCAAATGGAGGTCTCAATCAACAACGAGTTGCAGTAAGTTTGACAGTTTGAGTTAACGTGGTTAGAAGAAATAAATCATCCAATAATGCATGTTTATAGCGATTATGGTCTCTCTTTAATATATTATAAATGGATAGATCATAGATAGATAGATTGATGAACTTGACATACAACAAATCATTAGTTCACTAAATAATAGTAATTGAGATTCAATACATGGAACAAATTAAACTTTGTTTTCTTTCACATTGTTTAATGCATTAGCTCCTATCCTACAAGCTAGGATTTTGTTTGTTTGGCATCTCAAATAATGGAAGTGACCAAACTAGTTCAGTGATTACAGATTTGCAATGGTGTTGCTGTGGCATCCCTCCTCAATGCAACTCTTGTTATTCCTAAGTTTCTTTACAGCAATGTTTGGAACGACCCCAGGTAAAATCATATAATAAGCAATTGTTTATATCATTGTGGTCAATTTTTGAGTGATAGTATTTGATGAATTTGGTAAATATACAGCCAGTTTGGTGACATATACCAAGAGGAGCATTTCATGAATATGTTGAAGGATGATATCAGTATTGTGAAGGAGCTCCCATCTCATATGAAATCTTTGGACCCTGAAGCAATTGGCAGCCAGGTATTATAAACATCTTACATTTTTGTGCACTTCATAAGACAACTTGCACTTGTATTAACTATAACAATACAACACCTTGCATTTTAGATTACAGATGCTGATCTTCCAAAGGAGGCTACAGCTGCTGACTATATTAAAATTGTGCTTCCTCTTCTTTTAAAAAATGGGCTTGTTCACTTCCTTGGATTTGGAAATCGACTTGGCTTTGATCCCTTGCCTTCTCATATTCAGGTCACAACATTTACCTTATCAACAATATGGTTTTGAATACTTTTTGTTGCATAGTTTACCTCAAGGCTAATGGTCCACCCCTGAAATAATTGCAGAGGTTAAGATGCAAATGCAATTTCCATGCTTTGAAGTTTGTTCCGAAAATTCAAGAAGTTGGTGCGCTATTGGTAAGAAGGATTAGAAAGCATAGTGGTTCGCGAAGCATGTTAGACACTCAGTTGCTAGGGAAGTTCATTGACAAGAAGAAAGATCATGATTCTGCCAAAGGGTCAATCAAGTATCTTGCATTGCACTTGAGATTTGAAGTTGATATGGTTGCCTATTCCCTTTGTGAGTTTGGAGGTGGTGAAAGTGAGAGAAGGGAACTTCAAGCCTATAGAGAAAGCCATTTTCCTTTTCTTGTTGAGCGCTTGAAGAATTCAACAAGGTATGATTGTTTCTGCAATATACTTTTCAAAAAATTGTTTTGATACATGCCCTTGTATTATGACATATATATGATGTTGTAGCCCTATATCTCCAATGGTTTTGAGGAAAATGGGAAGATGTCCATTGACACCAGAAGAAGCAGCACTTGTGCTAGCAGGTCTTGGTTTCAAGCGCGGAACCTACGTTTACTTGGCTGGTTCTGGTATTTATGGAGCAGATTCAAGAATGAATCCCTTCACCAGGCTCTATCCCAATGTTATTACAAAGGAAGATTTCCTTGCTCCCAATGAACTTGAACCTTTTAAGAATTTTTCTTCTCAGGTAATAAATATTCATGTTAATAATTTTCAAATTCAGTTGAAGCATGATTACTAATACTTAACAATGAAGGTTTGATGTTAATGCAGCTTGCTGCTTTGGACTTTATTGCATGTGCAACTGCTGATGTATTTGCCATGACAGACTCTGGTAGCCAACTCTCAGCAATGGTGTCTGGATTCAGAAGCTACTATGGTGGTGATCATGCTCCCACTTTGAGGCCTAACAAGAAGAGGCTGGCAGCAATCTTGTGGGAGAATGGTACCATAGGATGGAACAGTTTTGAAGAAAGAGTAAAGAAAATGATCCAGGAAGGTCAGAAAGCTACAATGAGAAAGTTTGGTAAAAGCATTTACAGACAGCCAAGATCTCCAGAGTGCATGTGTAGACAACCTTAATTAACACCATCAATCAACACAATCTGCTAGTGGAGGAAGACCTCCTAAGAATAAGAGACATATGGCTAAAAAGAGAGCCAAAAAAAGATCTTTTGTGTATAATCCTCTCGAATGTTATCAGTTCCGATACGTAGATCAAATAATACAATGCAAGCAAAAGTTCCTAGATTCATGGAGATATAGAACAACATATAAGTTATCATGCTTGCATATTCACCATCTGAGTCTCCAACAATTATTCCAATAATAACATATCCGATTTGATCTATGGACGAATACGCCCAATGCACAGAGAGCTGAATTACTTATACTATATATTAGTATAGATCTAAAAATGTTATCTATAACTTTATTGATTTTATAGTATTTAAATTTTGAATTAATTTTTATTATTTTAAATTATCATTTATTATTAACCATTACAAAATTTATATCAATTTTGATATGCTATTAATAAAATTTAAAAATAAAATTTAATCAATAGTCTAAAATAATTTTTTGATACATTGTTAGTCTTCTAACTTTTTAATATTATGCAACATCAACATAAGTAGCTAATTAGCACAATTTGCTTATTAGTTATTACTTACCTAATTGAATTACTTTTTAATTCTTTTGTTTTAAAATGAAATTCTTTTAAATCTTCTGCTTTTATTTCTCATGTGCTTTATTATTATAGTTTATGATTTTTTTTTTCTCATTCTCATAACATTTATTTTTCTTTAGGATATTTTATTATTTTCATATTCTCTTATTCTTTACTTTTATATGAGATACTATATGTCGTCAATGTTAATATTATTTTTCTTTATTAGGTATAAACATAATTCTTCATTTTCTTTTATATTTATTCTTTCTTATTATTACTATATAGAATTATAACTTAAGATTCTTCTTTATTTTTTTTGTCACTCTTATAGCATTTATTTTTCTTTAGGTTATTCTATATTTTTATATTTTCTTACTCTTTACTTTTATATAGGATACTATATATATGATTTCAATGTTAATGTTATTTCTTTTTAATAGATAAAAAATATAAATTAAGTAATAAAACATAATTGATCATCTTCTTTCATACTCACATTCTCATATTTACTATATAAATCAATCTTCACTTTACACCTCTTGTTATCTCCTCTTTTCACATAATCTCATACCTCTTATTCTTTTTTCTCCATTCTTACTAATATTTTGCTCAAGTATTTGAAAAATTTTGTTGATGACTACAACTTTTTTTTTTTAGTTTGCTAAACATATGTTTAAAGGATAAATTTCTAATACATTAAACATTTTCAATTTTTTATTTTTTTTTTGTTTTTAATCTAATTGTATTTATTAGTTATATCATTCCTTTTTTTCTTTCAATAATTTATATTTCTAATATCACTTAATTGTAATATATTGAAAAATACATGGTATTATCATGAGTTATGAAAAATAAAATTAAAAAAATTAAATGTTAATTTCAATTATATATCATGTCTTTTACATTTTTTTTGTTTTTTTTCATTTTTCAGTGTAATTGTATACATTAGTTATATCGTGCATATATCACTTTTTTTTTCCTTCCAACTATTTATATTTTTTAATATCATTTAGTTGTAATATTGTTGGAAATACATGGTAGTCGTGAGTTATAAAAAATAAAATTAAAAAATTGAATGTTAATTTCAACTATTGAAACATTATATTCAAAATTATATTTTATTTAATAGTTTTATATTTATACTATAGTATTTAAATATAATATAAAAATAAATAAAAGTAGTCTTATAAGAATAAAAATAAAGATAATAATATGAAATCAAATAAATAAATTTGGATTTGGTATTTTCACAATTTTACTTAAAGTCCAACTTATGTATAAAGTTTTAATTTCATAATTATTAAATTTTAAATTAATTTATATATTTTATACAATGTATATCTATTTTATTCATTGCGTGAGTCTAAATCTAATTTAACTAATTTGAGATGATTAAGTGTCAACTAAATCATCTAATATAATTGATTTTAGACTGATAAATTCATCCTCTTCATTTGTTGTCTTGATGGTGCAAATATTTTTTAGAATAAAAAAATACAAAAAATATAGTATAAAATTATAAATAAATTTTATTAATCATGATATATTTAAATGTATATTTAGTATATAAGTAAATGTTGTGTCAAAGCTTAAATAGCTGAACTCCACACTATGTATTTGTAACTAAAAATTATTAGCAGAGTTTTAATATAAATATTTTTTTTTATTAGAGAGATAGATACTCGAATTTGTGACCTTTTAAGTGAATAAAAATAACTATGTTATTTGAATTATCAAGCCCGTTTAGCTCAGTTGGTAGAGCGCAAGGCTCTTAACCTTGTGGTCGTGGGTTCGAGCCCCACGGTGGGCGTATTATTTGTGAATTTTTAAACCATTTCTTTTTACTTTAATTGTCTATTGATATATATTAAAGTTAATTGATTAAGATGATTAAATTTTTGTTATTATTATTATGTTATATTATAAAATTACAAAATTATCATCTATTCAAAATTGTTGACATAGCACACTTATAAAAAGTAATCTGACTTAGATTCATTGTATAATAACTTGGTATAACTTTTATATATGACATATATATATATTAGCTTCTGTGTGTAATTAAAGCCATAACCCCTTAATACCTTTATGTTTATAATACTGTCATCTTATGAATCCAAAGAACTGAAAGAATCAATATACCAAAGATAAATCAGAGTGAAATGAATTAAAAAATCCAGAAAAATGGGAAGGTGAACAAATAACTGTTCTATTATATGAAAAATAAACCAATTCAATATATGACATGTGAAAAATAAAGAGAGGTAGCAGAAGAACACTTTCTGCCACCTTAAGTTACATGTTGACTCTCTCTCTCTCTCGCACTGATCATCATAAGATGCAAGCTTATCTGGAAATGATGATTTTCCTTTCCTCTAACATATCTCTATCATAGTATTTTTCTCTAGGATGGAGGGAAGAACCGGTTGAGATTGAAAGGGAGGGTGTAGAACTCTTCGTTACGGCTATCTCCTTTAAATGTTCTAAACTTTGCCCACCATGGCATTCCTCTATCCTTGGCACTATCCTTGTAGTCAAGAGTGTTGTCCAAGAAAACAGCAACAATCAATGCAACAGTTGGGGAAGAAAAGAAGATAGTATTAAGGAAATCATTGAACTGCAAAAACAAACAAACAAATGATTTCTTGCTTTAGGAAATAATGGATAAACAAGAAACATTCAAGAACTTAAGTACACTTACCCATCCAGCTCTTGTATGAGCAGGGCCACGATGTGCCATGATGGTGTATTCTCTAAAGTACTCAGGAATAGACAGACCTAAGTAGAGGGCAACACCAGTAATGAAGAGGTTCCTCATTGAGTTCATGTTGGTGAATTGCAAAAATGATAGCCCCACAGAAGCTGAAAAAGAGAATAGCAAATCCTCATAAGGAAACAAAGTGACAAATCAAGTAAAAGAAAAGGCGAAATGGTAGTAGTACTAACCCACAAGACCAAACAAGACACAGTATACAGCAGCGAAAATGGGGAATGGTATGGATGCAAACAAAGCTCCAAATTTTCCTGAAAAGAAAAACCGATACATTTCATTTATGTGAGAACTAGCTTGAGTGAATCCATAGGTTTAGTTTTCCAAGTGCTACACTCACCTAACATTGAGAAGAATATCATAAAGCCCGCTGAAACTTGAATGACCCTTCGGCTACCAATTCGATTGCTTCCTAGAAGCCCCACATTCTCTCTGTCACAATCCCAAAAGGATTAGCCTTCTTGTCCCAAAAAAATGCCATAGTTACAGACATATGAAGAACAACACTTACACAGATACCGTTGAACCAGACAATGTTCCAAAAAGGCCACTCAGCAAGATTCCAATTCCCTGCCAACCAATACCACGGCTCAGAACATGAGCAGGAGGGGGTGTGGCACTTGCTAGACGAGACGCAGCCTTGTATGCCCCGGTTGACTGTCAAAAGATATAGATCATTCATCATCATCAATATAACAAACTAAAGCACTTTGTTTGCTAAATAGAGTTGGCTATATGTATCATACAACATCATTGGTTTTCTATATATGTCACCTCAACTAACGAGACAAGAACAGCAGCCATCATTCCAAAAGCATGACCAGCATCAAATGTAGGAGCACCCCACTGAAGAGGGTATGGAATCTTGATCCTGTTGCCAAATGTGCAAAAGTCAATGGCAATTCTCCACACAATAATTGCTATACACTGCAAAAATGTTCAACTAGAAGGATCTTTGTGGTCCAACTACAAACCATGGAGCAGTAGAAATGAGATTAGCCCTGTCTGTTCTGCAGCTACGTTGAGTTATCTCCGGGCGGTTTTTGTATGCGCCTCCGGCTGTTAAGAGTACTGCATATGCCCATATAACTGTGGTTGCTATGAGTAGAGCAAATCGCTCCAATAGTGGTACTTGTCTTATCTGAAAATTCTTCAAATACTGCATAAAACACATTCAAAACTATTGGATTGTGATATTATCATGCTTGTTTTGACAGAAAATTATATGCCTTAAGAAAGATAGACACAAGAGAATCCTAATCCATTATTGCCTACTTTTGAATTGTACCTGAGATAAGGCTATAAACAGTATTAGCATGGGAATTCCAATTTCAACGCAGCTCCCAACCTAACACAAATGATTCATATTCAGAATAGTATACTAAACCATATTAGTGATGAGAAAATAATTGTAAATTTCACTATTAATAATGCAGTAAGTGGGGCTGGTGTTATATGTACCACAAGGAACCCTCTGTCAAATAGTCCAAAACCAACTAATGCAATTACTGGAACCATTCCAAGTGGACTGAAAAACCTGAATGCAAAGTAAAGCACAATAATTATTTGGCAAATTCTCCAATCCAAGTTTCTCTCTTTGACTTCAAAAAGTGTAACATGCATTTCAACAAAATAAAAAAACTGAGCATACCTGGAACAAATGGCCCATATTTGACTAAAACCCAAAATTATTTGTATGCTTGATGCTACTATTAGTGCACCTTGGACTGCTCTCATTGTGCTAAGAAATCTCTACAAACAAATGGAAAAGCAATTACATAGAATTCCACTAATCTGACTCAAGTTTGCCTACCAATCAACTAACAAAGTTATGGTTCTGTTAAGAACATTAACTATGACAAAGTTGAGAGCAGACAACAAAATAGAATTGTTAAAGAAAATAACACTAACCAATTCAGGGTCCTGTATCATTGCCAGAGATGGATCATGAATGATGGACATGATGGGGACCATGAATGCATATGAACCTCCGATCACTGTCGGCAAGCGGGTTCCAAAGAGTGTCTGGACAAGCGTATTAATTCCTTCAACAAATAGCAGGGTTTGTACGACCCTCACTTTATCACCCTGCAAACCATATAAGACAATATCTATGACTATCACCCAGTGTAAGGCCATTTTCATTTTTTCAGGACCCTCCATTAGTCCCTTTCACTGGGATGGAGAGGGACCCACCTACCACATTTAGCAGATCACATTTTATTAAAGGAAGGGTTTTTCCTTGATTTGCATACTATGTGAAAGAATTCCATGAAATGAACAAGTTTGAAAAGGCTTACATCAGTTCCACCCATCAAAGGAACCAGCAATGTAGGAATCATGACAGCAGTTCCCAAGGCCAGGATGTAATGCTGAAATCCCAGAGCTATTGTCTCCACTGTTTACACACATAAACACTGAGAAACTTGAAAAACCAAAGAATGCAGCTGAATGTGAGAGAAGAAGACATAGACATAGATATAGAGATATACCCCAAGATGGATTTGAGTCTATACAGTACTCTAAGCCCTGAAGTTGGTCCATTGGTGGGTAGCTTATATCTTCTACCTTAGTAGCCGCCATTGATCACCGCCCCACTTTTGCAAAACCTTCAAAATCCAACTAATCCTTATGAAGCATGAAAAACACAGAGGCTTTGCTCTGATCCTCTCAGATTGAAAAGAAGAAAGCACTTGGTGAATGTGAATGAACAAGACCGAAAATTCTGGCAGAAACTAATGGAGTCAATTGTGAAAGTGAAAAAGAGAGCAAGAGAAGAAGAAAATTGGTCTCTTGCTGCCCACTAACACTAAGCACTAACTCAGTTCGATTTTGTTGTTAGCGGTTCTAACTTTCCAAGGTGTGCTTTTTTCATTTATTAAGGAACAACACTATTTATATCAAAGGGTTCCGTTAAATTTCCTTTATTCCTATTATGCCCCTTAAGGAACTTCCAAAAAACTGAACTCAAATGTTACCGTTGCTTCACTGTTCCCATTAAACTTTACACTTTACAACGATATTCTTTCTTTATTTTATTTTATTTCATTAAATGTGAGTACTAAAGTGTGTTCGTCATAAAAGGATATTAATGACAAAAAATGCTAAGTGGTGAGTTTCCATGTGAGGTTAAAAATGTGGAAAAAAAAAAATTCTTATTAGATTATTAGGCATATCAATTTATGTGCTATAATGTATAGTATTATTATAGATGCTTCTCCGAGCACAAATCTCTAATATCCAAATTCAAGACAATTTGTCCAAACAATCCCTTTATGTAACTAATTGATAATAATGGAACATGCCATATAAGCATTACACTATAAAATTAAAGCCTAGAAGACCAAGTTGTGTACTTGTGTTAGGAGAAGCAAAAGAAATCAATTATAATGTGTATATTCTAGATTCACATTGGATTTATGGTAAGCATGAATTTTTAGCAGAGTTAGTAAAACATATAACGCCACAAGTAAAATGATAATTAAGGAAATAATAAAACTTGGAATGTTACAAGAATATTCATAGCATTCCTTGAACAAAAGAAAAAGTCTGCGTTCACAAATACTTTTAGAGGAAGATAATACAAAATTTGATGAGCGAGGAATCATTATCATGGTCCATCTTGCACTATAGTGCGTTTCCATGTCAGATTATTAAAACTTTAAAAGTGGTTCAAAAAAATAGTACAGTAGGGCTCCTTTATGTAAATAAAGAAAAAAAAAAAAAGACGCAAAATGATACTCCTAATTAAGTTACCTCTAAAAGCACAAATCCTACGTATATCCAACCAACCAAACCAAGTCACTCTTACTTAACTCGGAGGAGCGGATGACTGTTACTTAAGTATATCCAAACAATAAATTTTGGCAACTACTCTAATAAAAATTGTCAAAAACATCTTTTTTACCATGATTTTAGTTTAAAAAGTGAGATTTATTTATTTTGTCACACTTTAAAATTTAAATAAAAATAATATTTTTATAGCATATAAAAATTAAATCCTAAAATCTATTATTTAATAGTTAAAATAAAATATCTTTATACGAAAATAATGATAAATTTTTTTTGAAATTATTATTAATTAACAAAAAGTAAGTGCTAGCTTTGTGCAATTTATAAACAAAACCGTAAGATTACATGAGCATATTTAATTTATGTTGACTTATCAAAGGCAAGGGATACATGATCTTTCATATTTGACTTGTGATACCCTACAGTAACAGGATAGGGGGGATCCATGTCACCCTATACTTTCGCTTTCGCACCTTAACTTTCATGACGCTGAATCTAGTCACAATGGAACGAAGTAACCAAAAAGGGAAATTGCATATTTTATTTCCCCATGGACCCTAGTCCACTCCTTCGAAAATTGATTCAATTTGAATTGTTGCTACATTCAGGCCCAACTACGATAACTTGGCAGGCCCACACTATTGTCCATAGGCCCAAAAATGTGTGAATTGCAGTATATACCGATGCATTGATGGATGGATTTTGGAGAACACAACGTAGTGGGTTCGTCAATCCTGTCATGGTCCCGTATACTGAATTCTAAAGCTTGCTCAGTGGCACAAAATTTAATGTGGAAGGGATGGCATATATTTACAACTCACATTTGAGTTTGTGAATCGAATAACCAATTAGATTCCAAGTTGCATGCATGCAGGTACCACCGTCTTTGTGCCACTTACTTTAATTTACTCGGAATCAGCTCAATTATCCTATCAATTTCACAGCAAGATGATGGAGTTTTTTTAGTAAAAGAAAAAAGAAATAAGATTGTAAAGTAAGAAGTCAGATTGTGTGTCATGTTTGGAAACATCTGTGTATGTATAAAGCAAAAAGCAAAAGAACCATATATATATATCGAAATTGAACCTCACTTTACTAATCTATCATCATACAGTTATGAATACTGTAAAATGTAAACCTACTTTTCTTAATGCTGAAAATGTTAGTGATAATGAATATGAATTGTTCAAGAAACTAGTGTATATTATAAGATATGAACTGGTCCCAGAAAATTGTAATAATTAGGATCTTGGATTGTATTCTTTGAATAAAATTGTGTGGGAACTGGGAAGGGGACTCCTCTGCTTCGTCACGTTGGCGTAAACATCAAGACAAAAAAGAAGAAATTATTGCATATGACTTTCTCTTTGGGCCTAATATAAGAAACGGAAAAATATAAAGGCCACAAATAAAAGGGTGATTTTATTAAAAGAAGGTCACCAATTTACCATACATGGATCCGATCCACATGTATGTTCAGATCTTTAACTTGGCCCTTTTTATTTAATTTAATTGATCACGTTTTGATTGGGAACTCTTCCAAGAATCAGTAGCTTCATCAATTCTCACACTACATTGACGTGATATCACAATATGCATTGATCTTGCCTATGACACGAGACTACGAGAGAGAGAGATCCGAGGAGAGAGAACACAAACATTATCAAGTACATGTCTTGATCTATTATTGATGATTTATCAAAGTTAGATTAATTACTTAAAGCAACTCGCCGTTAAATTACTGATAGTCTTACGTATATGGTATATATGTAGTAGACACATTAATGAGTGATCAAGAGCATTTAACAGAATTCTACTAGGTTTTGTTATAATAAATGTTTTAAGATACTACTGTATATAATAGTGCAAACTGGTACAGACAGAAAAACAAGATTATTATTGGTCCAGATTAGTAAATTTCTAGGTGTGGTATTGACATTGTGAAACCATCTCATTTGATTGGAGCAAAGGTCAAAATAGTTTGACTTGAATCCCATCATAATACAACTATACAAGTATGAAAATTCACTTGTATAAATAAAAGAAAACCCTTCGAAATTAATAGTCAAGTTTATATACGAGTTAGCTATTGCATCCGTGCCAATTTTATGGAATTTTGTACGAAAGCCATCGAATGATTAGAAGAGAAATTTTTTGGATTAGTAATTTTTAGTAATTTTGATTATTGAGCAGTATAAATATTAAATTATCTTTTATAAATATAAATTATATTAATTTAATGCCAACAAACTATAATTCAAACCGCATAGTCTCCTTATACTCATCTAGAGATTGTGAGTTCGAGTCTCTCTATTTGATTAAAAAAAATTATATTAATTTAATGATAAAAACTCAAGTACAGTCAATTTTACGNNNTCCATTCTCACAATATACATCCAAAACAGCATGACTCTTCCATTTATACTTTTGATAGTTTGCTACCTTGAACAGAAATCACTCGAAGCAACTTAGATAACCTCTCCTCAGAAAACATGCTAATGTACAATGGACCGAATTTTATTGCACGCTTTAACCACATGATAAGGCACATGGTCCCTTTGAGAGTTTGAGTAAATAAAGCAAGCAAACACGTAACCCGCAATACATAGCAGCTACCTGTTTCTGTCTCCTCTACAACTAACTTTTCTCTATATATATCTCTTACTTTTCCTACGTAACTTGCTGCATATGATATTCTTTGCCAAACATAAACAATTCCACAACGCAATAAACCGGATTTTTAACTCAAATCAATTTTTTAAAATTCCAAAAATAATAAAAACCACATTAAAATTGGGTATATTATTCACCAAAGTTAGGCGAGATTCTCCCATTTTCATCCAACTTTCTCTTTTACCAAAAAATAAAGTGGATCCTATTTTTTCTGGATAAAATATATTTTTTATTTTTGAAGTTTAGTAAAAATTTTAAAAATATTCTTAAATTTTATTTTATTTCAATTTTGTCCCAAAAATTTTCGATTTGTATTTTCGATAGTTAAGTTTTCAAAAAATTTAAGACCAATCCAACAAAAATACATAAAAGTTATGTTTGATTTGCTTGTGTTGATGGTTGTTATTATGAAATTGTTATTGATTTGGTCCTAAGCGGCCAGGAATATAGTTAATGCAAATCGAAAACTTATTATGGGACAGAATTGAAACAAAATAAAATTTAAGAGTATTTTTAAAACTTCTACCATATTTTATGGACAAAAAATATATTTTATTCTATTTTTTATCGTAATTTTAATTAATATTTTTTTATTTGATTTAAAATCCGAATAAAATCAACAAATGGAAAAGTTCGATATCCTCCTTTTATTTTGCCTCATATATAGATATGTATCCTCTCATGCATCCTCTTATTAAAGGAAATTGCATCGTCAAGCATCTATATGCCTTTCATCATCCAACGTCGGAAGAAGAGTAAAAAGTTATGGATTCCTTATTAAATAAAGATAGTGTTAATTGAGCTTTTGATGATCAATAAAAAAAGAATATCTACTTTAACACCATCCTTCGTATATAGGATAGATACGAAGTAGGAATGCTAATATAGGCTTCACTTCCCGCTCACCATTATGAAATTTCTCCTCATCCATTTCTATTTCTATTCTCTATAATAGAGAAATATTCTTTCTCATTTTTATTTTCCAAAAAGAAAAGTTCTAAGGGATTCCCATAAAAGTGATTCGTTTCAATAAAATTACGTTAATTTTATCAAATATTAAATAAAGTAGACAAACAATTTTAAGAGTAAACGTATTGTAGTATTGGATAATCACCTTAAAAACTTTAATATTCAAGTATTTTTATCATAGAATACTCATGTTTATTTTACGAATCTTGATTGTTATCCCTAAACATGAGTAGCCAATTTTACACAAGGTCTTTTTTATAGTGCTTAAATGTTATTCATGAAATTAAAAAAAAAAAATAGATCTCATTTTACTCTAATTTTATTTTTAAGTAAATTAGATAAAATTAGTATGGGAACCAAAAAAATCTCCATCGTATAAAAAGTATGTGCGAATGTGAGTAGCCACCCTGGTGGACAGGTGGTGCTAACCTACCTGCTACCATATGATGGTAAACAAAATTAAGAAAGAGAACGAATCAACAATATAAGGAACCTCTCAGTGGGATTCTCTGCCGCCGTATGCGCACCCAAGAAAATACTCCCTTTCATGGCTTCATCCTGTCCACCTTTTTGTCCTTGACTCCTTTCCAACTATTTTTTCTTTTTCATTTTGAAAGAATGGCCTCTACATTTATAATAATAATTGAATTCATTATATCAATAATAAATATTGGCAACAATAATAACATTTTCACATGAGTAGTGCTAGAGAGCCAATGGCCTAATTGTACAATATGTACAATGGGCTAAATCTTTGGTTTAAACATCTCATGTTATAAAAAGTTAATTTTGGGTTCACCAAGGTTCGAACTTTTGACCTTCCACATTTGAAATTCTTATACCATGTTCTGAAACTACTCATCCCAAAAGCGTAACCTGACAGGATAACGTAACACTAATAATGATATCTCTAATACTTTCTAAACCTTCATTGTTCACATTGTACGCTTACGTCATTGGCTCCCTAGACTTTCTCTTTTCACATTCCGAATCCCGGGTCAACCGTGGAATCCAAAAGTAAGAAAAAGAAAAGACGAGTCAACTCGGGGTGAGTGGTTGGTTTGGACTAATGTCTTTGAGCAAGCCCAAAACCTGCCTCATAGTGGGCCTCTTGGAAGGCGACTCAGCTGTGCAAAGGTACGCCACTCGGAGGCTCTCCACCATCTCACTCTCCCACTCACCGCCCACTAGCAGCCTCTCCTCCAGAACCCTAACCCCCTCCCCTTCCCTCACCGCCTTCCTCACCGCGCTCACCGTTTCCTCCGTCCCTCCCTTCCCTGTCAACATCTCCATCAGCACCATCCCGAAGCAGTACACGTCACCCTCCGTCCCGCAATTCGGATTCGGTTCTCCCCGCAGCCCGAAATCCGATATTCGTGGCTCGAAATCGTCGGCGAGTAGAATGTTGGAGGTAACGAGGTGGCCGTGCACGACGGGTTTGGAACCCGCGTGGTGAAGGTAAGCTAGTCCACGCGCTATCCCAACCGCAATACGGTGACGTGTTAGCCACCCCATTTTCTCTGATGACCCCTCAACGACGCCGTTTTGAATCTCCCACGTGTCGCGTGTCCAGTCCTCCACGTTGGTGTCCCCCGTTGGAAGCTCGTGTAGCCACCTCCCCAAATCGCCGTTTGCCATAAACTCGTACAGTACCAGCTTCTCCTTACCTTCAAAATCAAAACCACACCACATATTCAATAAACTAATAAAATACTAATCACGCTCGTATTGATGCCTTCAAATTTCTCAAGTTGAGTGAGAGTGACATCTCCTAGGTTAGAGACATGCAGTTAATTTTATTTAATTTTATAGGAAACTAAAAAAGAGGGCGCGCGAATTTCCAGAATCCAGAGGCAATCATAGCGAATGATGATAGATTTTAATATTGTAAACGCAGGAAATGGCGACAGAACATGTTATGGAGCAGTGGGGAGGACACTAGAAAATTTAAAGCCCGTGAAGCACATTAATTGAGAGAATAAAAAAACTTTGAAACATGAAAGACACTGTATGTGGTATCAGTATTGGGTACGGTGATGGTACCTGCAATGCAGTAACCAGAGAGGGGCAACAAATTTGGGTGCTTGAGCTTTGAGAGGTCAACGAACATTGCAATGGAGTCACGAGGATCAACGTCCCTGGCGTATTCCAGTACCTTGATTGCCACGTGGAGATCGCCGGGGAGTACAGCCCTGTAGAGGGGTCCACACCTGCCTTCCGCCAGGAGTGACTCCTTCCCGAAGTGTGACGTGGCAGCGATGAGGTCCCTGAAGGTCAGGCTCATCAACGGCTTCTCGAACATCACCACGGCCGCAGAACATGGTTCCTTCAGATCAGCCACCCACGTGGACCCTGACTCAGTCTCGAACTCGAACGGCCCTGATTTCTCCACCATCACGCCGCTCATCATGTCCTCCGCTTTCGATATTGCCCATTTCTTAATCTTGCAACGCTCCTTCTTCTTCTTCCTAGCAATGCGTAGTAGCGCCCAAATGATAAAAATAACCGCTAAGGAAGAAGCACACGAAACCGCGATAATAATGTGTGTCTTGTGTTTGTGTTTGTGTTTGTATCTTGTGTGAATGACTTGTGAGGCTGGGGTGGTAGTTGCGGAATGGTTGTTGCTGTGAGTTGGAGTAGTGGCGGTGTAGGTGAAATTCTTGCCAGCGTGGATAAAGGCGGCTTTGCCGAATTTGTTGAACTTGTTGAGGCTAACGGTTGAGTTGAAGCGGTTGAAAGAGATGTTTAGGAAGTGGAGGTTGTTGAGTGGAGGAAAATCGGAAGGGAAAGTTCCGGTGAGGTTGTTGTTTGATAAGTCAAGGTATTGAAGGTTGGTGAGGTTGGTGAAGCCTGAAGGGAGGGGTGTCCTTAAGTGGTTGTGAGAGAGGTCAAGGATTTTAAGGTTTGGGAAGAAGGAAGAGTAGCGTTGATATGGATGGTGTTGGACCACCCAATTGGTGAACCTGTTGTGGGAGAGGTTGAGCGTTTGAATGACGGCGGTGGTAGTGAAGACGACGCTACCTCCAAACCTGTTGTTGGAGAGGTTTAGGTGACGTAAGGATGAGGTTGACCATAACCAAGTTGGGACACGGCCTTGTAAGGAATTCCCTGAGAGATCAAGAAGCTGGAGGTTTGAGATGTTGATGAGATAACCCCAGGAGATGGTTCCGGTGAGATTCTTGGATGGAAGGTTTATGCTGATGACATGAGATTGGGATGAACAGTTGGAAAGTAATACTCCTTTTCGGAACCAGGAGGAGGAAGAGTTGAAGCCGGATACAGACTTGAAAGCCTTTGCTACCAGCCTCTGCTCTACGCTACTGCTGCCGGTGTTGCATGAAGATATAGATTTGGAAGATTCCACCACAGAAAACACCGCCATGGCTACTATTAAGAATCTGCAGAGGGGCTTCATGAGCTCTAGTTCTAGTGTTGTTGTTACCGTGGCAGGTGGGAGAGGAGAGAACATGAAACAAATGAGGGTTACGGGGCGGGGGCGCTCTCTCTTCACTCTCCAACTTGAAGTTCAAATCCACAAATTATTTCACTACCCGCTGGCTAATGCGATGATTGCGATTTTTTCTTTTTTTCTTTTTTTTTTTGGAGAAATAAAATAAAAATTATTTTTGAGATTTTACACGAGGCCAAATTAAAGCTGCTGCGGAACAATGTCTGTTTTCTTGTGTTCAGTGGAAGAAGGTCCCTCTGACTAACATTATATATATTAATTATGGTCCTTAATGGTAAATACGGTAGATTTAATTTGATGGTGCTTCAAATAGATGGGGTTTTACCGTTTTATGCAAAAATTTCAGTCATGCAATGAATTGTCCAATTACGAGTTGACAACACATTCAGTGCCTACAAACATTATCACCATGTTCTTAAATTACCGTCAACATGATATACATACATCTAGCAAGTAAAAAAATATCTCATCTTACCAAGTCTTCCTTCCTCTGAATCAAATTGAGCTTCTCCTCTGTGCCACAATTTTAAGAGTTTTCTTTATGGTAATTTTGAAAATAAGAATTTCTGTGTAGCTTTTTATGTTACTATCATCGACTTCGATGCTATTTTGCTAACATGTCAAAACTATTCAAGTTTTAAAATAATTATTATAACGAACATAGAAAATAAGACTATTCAATTTTAGCAAACATGACTATTCAAACTAGTAGTACAGTTTAAGCAGCATACATACTCTTAACACGTGATGCAAATTGACTACAAATTTTAGCAAGTTGCAGAGTTCATGAGATCAGATAGACTACAATAATACTCCTCTTTGGAGTTAAAAATCGAAATTATTTTTACGACATATAAATATAGTAACACAGATTCTAAGATAATGTACACCTATAAACCCAATGATTCTACACCAATATATGTAAATCAACTTGCTCAGAGAGTCTACTTTTTCGGCTGAATCAAACCTGGAGCATCTGCACAAATTGAAGAATGAAGAACGAAATAGGTTGAACGTGTCTAATAAGCAATTGACATCATTGTATAGTTTAATTTCAGAGCATTATTCATTTACTTTTTGACAAACCAAGTCTATTGGAAATTTGGAATTTATTTGGCTATAGCGACATACTATAAGATACAAACAAATAACAAAATTGATTGATTGCAATGGTTGAGTAATAAACATAAACAATACATAATAAGATTGGGAAATGTGATGAAGAGTCGAGCACAATTTGTACATTCTTCTCGGTTTTAGTTGCCTGTGGAATAACAAATCACATGCAAAAATTAGTAATACTAAATTACAAAAGACCTAGACTTATTATTATGCTAAGTCTTCCACTTAACTTTTAATAAGTCCTCGTCACTTCACAAAGGTAAAAATGCAGGTGAAATTGACTTCACGTGAAATTGATACATGAGAGCCGTTAAATAAAAATTTAGTCAAATCAGTCAAATCATTTAATGGCTCTCAAGTATCAACTTTACGTCTAAACGACTGCACCTGAGTTTTCACTCTTCACAAAAGTCTTTTTGGTCCCCCCCTCTTTTTCCTCACTCTGTTCAATAGCCAAACGTTACCCATGTAATTGATTGATTTATTATTACATTTTGTAAATTTTTGTCTTAAAGTAAAAACAAAGGTTAATTTTCTTGTCACTCGACCAAAACTCTCCCTTATAAGTGCAAAGCCCGGGAAAAGTGCATGTTACACTATGTTAGCATGCCCGCCACAAATTTTAGCCATTTTAAAATAAAATAATGACGGGTCCAAATTAAAAATAAAAAAAGAGTGTTGGAAAGAAACACGATGGAAATTTCGCATGAATCAAGAGTACATATACTGTTTAGAAAAATGACAAATTACATGCCAATGGTACATAAATCAAACTAAGATGAGCCCAAAATGAATGCATCCAAAGTGGTTCGAAGTAACATTCATGAATTTGGAAGTTGGCAAGTAGTTTGTTCCACAAATTCCAGATGCTTGTAGCCAAAACATGCCTGCTCTCCCACGTGTTCTTGGTTTCTTTCTTTTGCCCTTGATATCTTATTCCTTATCTTATCTTTGTGCTTATTTTAATTAAGACTTAACTTACTATTAACTTACTCAAAAATATAGTATAAGTGATACCAAATGAATGTCAAGTGGTTTAAATAATTTCAAAAATATAGTATAACTTACTATTAAACATTACTTGTGATATTTACATAGATCTTTATTTATTGGGAATGGAATCGTTTTGGAGGGAACATTAACTAGATAGGTTTATCGCACTTCTTACCTAAACCTTGCATATTGAAAGCAAAATACCCATTACCCAAGGGAATGACAACTCAGATTTTGCATATATTAGCCTAACATAACATAGATTTGGGTTACTTAAATTAATATAAATACCTACATTCCCACCTTAAAG
Organism: Arachis ipaensis; assembly: GCF_000816755.2. Classification (NCBI taxonomy): domain Eukaryota; kingdom Viridiplantae; phylum Streptophyta; class Magnoliopsida; order Fabales; family Fabaceae; genus Arachis; species Arachis ipaensis. The sequence continues at coordinate 135,377,344 of NC_029787.2, read as the reverse complement.
TTGATTAATCAATAATCACAAATCCGTGTGTCTCTCACTTGTGGCAAAAGTGGCGAGCAGGGGTTGTTACGGCGCACAACCAAAGTTGAATATAAACCACAAGGAATGTTTCATACATTCGTTACTCTACATAAATGTCAAACTACAAGATTGTGTTTGGTAATTGGTATTCCCTTTAATATTTTATAAGTGAAAAAAATAGGAAAGTAAATACCATGTGAAAAGAGGCTACTTATGGATTTAGAATTCATGTAAATTAGTACAAGAATGAAAAACTAGTAAGAGAGTAGCCACAAGGGATTTAGAATTCATTAATATTAAGCTTATTTCAATAATTCTTATTTATATAGTCATTTTTTAGAATAACTGATTATGTGACCATTAATATTTAGAATATATGTAAAAAAATTTTTAAGAGGTATAATTATAAAAATGGTATAAAATTATTGTTTATATTATATAATATTTGATATTTTTTTTAAAACAAAAGAGCTCAACATACTCAAGTGGAGCATACATCGTTAAACAATACAAATAGATCAGGCAATTCCAAAAAAACCAAAAGTCAAAGAAAGGAAATCTACAAGTCATCTTCGACATAGCCATTAACAACACTAGAAATGGACATCTCTACACTCGTCGCAGTTAAGCATGGTCATGTGAAAGATTTTTTTAGCTCCTTTATTTTTATTCTGAAATATCTTCTTATTCTTTTTCATCTAAATATGACAGATGATAATACAGAAGCACCTCAAACACTGTTTTCGATCTTCTATTCTACACGGCTCATCTGTCCAACTTAGAAAATTAAATTGATACTTGAAAACTAAATTGATACAAGTATTACAATTCAAATATAATATAAACTTAAAATATTACTTTTGTTCATAAGTTGTATTTTTATATACATACGCTTTTGCTGAACCCGGAATAGTTATGACATTTACCCACACAATACTTAGTATAGTAGTTGAGAACCTGACCATGTGAAAACCAATAAGAGTCCATTGTTGGTTTATTTTTACAAACACAGCACATGGAATCATGGACCAACTGGGCAACTCCACTAAGGACCGATTTGAATATGTTTATA
>NC_029787.2:135368267-135376129 GCF_000816755.2 Arachis ipaensis | reverse complement strand
TCTAAAAATAACTATATTATATGTATACTAAAATCAGTTATTAGTATAAAATATATGTTGGAATACAAATAAATATTAAAAATAAATTAAATTTTACATATATTTATATATAAATATATTAGTGATTGATTTTAGTGACTAATTTTAATATAAATAACATTTTTGTTCTGAAAATATCCCCCACCAAGCATATATATCTGCAATGTGCACACTAAACATGCCACATAATTTGAGCAATGAGGTGAGCGATAGCAGAATAACTTATTCACAAATCTCTCCGCTGCCTATACCTATTATCAGTTCACAAATCTCGATTTTTCTTTTTGGTTGATGGCGTGAATCTTTTCTTTCTTTTGGTCGCAACAAACTGAATGGTTGATTTTGGGTTGGGCTTATTGTAGGACATATTAAAATGACATCGAAACCACCTAAGACACTGGACCCTTTGCGTGGGTCCTTTTTCTATTTGGGTACAATTTGTTTCGGCTCGTTCCCAACAATGTAGTTGGGTCTATTCATATGTTAAAAGTATGTCAAAATACGAATTGAGATGGAAGATGGACAAAGGGCGAAAGGCAGAGGAAGACCTAAGAAGACCATCCATGAGGTGGTCAAACGAGATCTACATGTAAACGGTCTCTCTGTAGACATGATACATGACAGAGCACAATGGCGTCGTTTGATTCATGTAGCCGACCCCACTTAGTGGGACAAGGCTTTGTTGTTGTTGTTATTTAGAGACATTGAAATGCATGACAAAAAAAATAATTAGTTTTGAAATCCATAGGAAAGAAAAATTTAAATACCTGTGGTCCTTTGGACTTGCAATGCAATCAGTAATGAAGAGGTGATGGGGAGATAAAATCATGGCCCAGATTCCCCTCGTCCTTTCAATCTGTTTGGATTTCTTCCCTCGGCCCCTTCAGTTATGAACGCTACCTTGTTGGTTAGTGGGTGTCATGTGAGACAGGGTTAAATAAAGAGCAAATAATCAATTTAGGTAATCAGCTCATTCGTCCACTTAAATAAGTATTGGTAATTTGGTATCGAATTCTATCTTGTGCATAGAGCAACCCATTAACCAGCGACAAATCTTTAAATAAAGCTCTCATCCACAACGGATTAGTCATTAACCTATCAGATTAGAAAATACTATAGGCAACAAAAAAAATAAAGAACAGAGAATCAGAGAATCAGGCAAAAGACGTTTAAAACGCCTTTAAATAAAAACGTTTGATTTGGTCTAATAAATATATTATTATATATTAGGTCTTTTATTTAAAATCGTTAATTTAACTTTTTTTCATTTTACAAATTTAATAATTTTTTACGAGTTGAATTTTTATTTACAATTTTAATAATTTTTTAATATTTTTTTATTTTTAAAGATTTATATTTTAATCTACTAATTCTTATTGCTAATTGTTCTATTTTTAATTTAGTAATTTTTATTTTTTTTTTAATTCTTTGAATAAAACTTATTTTGAAATTAAAATTTTGAACAAAATTATTTTGTAATGATTTAAGAAATTTAATGTCGTCTGAATTAATATTACTTAAAATTATTAATATAATTTTTTCGTCTCTTAGATCTTCAATTTCATTTATAATTTATACTTTTATTATTAATTTATATTTTTTTAGAGTATGTTTTCTAAATGTTGCCAAATAAATAACTTAAAAAAAATTGTTTTTACCATTTTTATATGAGTGATCTCCTAAATAAATATTAGTTAATCATGTGAGTTAGGAAATAAAGTATTTTATTTCTATAATTTCAAGAATGTGCGTACTAAAAAAATATTGTGGAAATTAATTTGTTGTTTAATCACCAAATATATGGTAGAGACTAATTTGAGGTTTTCTCAAGGCTAATAATGTCACAGTTTTTACAATCGTGTTGCAAGAATAAAAAATTGCTATCATCAGACACGAGTTCAATTTGTTATTCTAAGTTAGTTCTTCCTTTAATTTAATCATCATTTTCTTTATTTTTTGCAGCCTACCTACTGTTTATCGTGTGTATATATATATTTTGATGGAATATATATATGTGTGTGTGTGTAAAAATATATTTATAGTTATTAGATTAGTTTTAATGATTAAAATTAAACATATCTAATGTGAAAGGAGTTCGTCATGATGGTTATATCAAATAGCTTAGTACAGCCTGAATCTGTTCACACGAAAAATTAAAGAAGGAACTAACGTTGAAACAGTAACGAACAGGCGAATTGAAAGAACAAAATTCTCTATAAATCGGAATCAAAATGTGTACACCATCGAGCTGGAGTGTCCCTAAGACAAGTTAGTAATAATGCTTTTTTGCCCCGGAAAATTATTAACAATATATATGGATACGAGGGATATATATTGAAATGGAATAATTTTAATTATTATATGATCCCATTTTTTTAAAAAAGTATTGTTTGTGTAAAGTTTTTTAATTATGCTTTTTTATGGTTATATGAAATTAATTATTTTAATATCTTTATTAGATATATTTTAATAAAAATTAAAAATAATGATCATAAATGTAATGACTTTAAATGTATTGTCATAAATTCAATAAATATATTTATAGTGTTATTTATTAGATATGTCTAATCTTAACTATTAAAACTAATTCAATGATTATAAATACATTCTCACATTTTCATATAAAAACGTTATTTTCATATGATATATTATTTTTTGTAAGTAATGTACGTTACGTTGTATGGTCAGTGATGGATTCAGAAAATTTATGTTAGGAAAAAAAAAATAATACACATTACTATTAAAATATATATTAATTTAAATTTAAAAATAAAAAAGTGCATATTTCATCTCTATTATTTGGATCATAATTTAAAATTTTGGGTCGTTGTCCAGGATCAGCTATCAGACTTTTTACATTGAATTCTAAGAACTTCTTTTTATTAGAATAGACTAATGGAATGACTTCATATTCTAGTGGAGAAATATTTTTTTCATTAATATTTCTAAAAATAAAAAAATATATATTCCAAATTAGTAAATTGATCAATTCACTTTAAAAATTTATATGCAACATAATTACATATAATAGAATAAAACAAAAGATAAACAAATAAATAATAAGGATCAAGTTAATAGTCAAAATCGTCCTTGAAAGATACTCCGATCTCCATTTTGATCCTCGAAAGACAAAATTAATCGAAATCGTCCTCGAAAGATACACGACTTGGTCATGTTAGTTATTCCGTCAGTTGGACGATGATGTGTCACGTTAAGTGCCACGTGGCATGATGACGTGGTGGGTTAATACCATGTGTCACAAAATGATTGGTTGACGTGTCAAATTAGTGACACCTGGCACGCCACGTGTCAGATCAGTGACACGTGGCAGTTGACGAGTTAATACTCAAAATGGCCCCTGAAATTTGACCATCGACACAATTTAGCCCTTAAACTTTCAATTGACTCAAATTGTACCCTGAAATTTTGACTCGTATCTCAATTTGGCCCTTTTGACGTTTTTCGTTACCGGAAAGCTGACATGGCAATTTTAAATGACACGTGGCACTGTACGGTTAGATGATGTGGCCAAAATTTTCAAGGCATCAATTTAACCTCTCACAATTTGAATATAAAACCTAACGCAGCCCCAATTCCCCCAAAAGAATTGGATGGTTTGGGTTTGGTAAGGTCTATTCTGGTTAAAGGGGCAACCTTCCAATCCAGTGATGACAAAGTTCTATTGGAGATTAAGAAACTGAACCAACAAGAGAGTAATGTAAAGAATGTCAATAAAAATATTCTAAAAAAACCAACAAAGGTAAAGTGGACTTGTCTGTGCAAGTTGCACTGCAGGAAAAGTCGCAAAGGTACGTGAAATTACCATTATAATTGTATATTTTTGACAATCTTATTTCCAGTGTGTTTGAATTTGCATTGGAGAAGAGAGAAGTGCTTTGAGTTCTCTAAACGTAGAAGTGATTTCTATCTTTAACCCACATTTACCAAAAGTTACAAATTCTAACTTTTTCATTCACCTTTTCAAGTTAGATTAAAATTTATCTTCTGTATACCAATTATGTCTTTCATTATTCATATGTTTGTTTTTTTTATAATATTTTTTTCTAATTTCATAAGTGATTTTGAATAATGTAATACAAACAATATTTAGTTTATTATAATCTATTTTAAATAAAAATTACCAAACATAAACCAAGTTAATACTAACTCACTTTTGATCAAAATCAATTTTACAAAACCAATTTTATAAAAACTTCCGTTTACAAACGGTAATCCAAACACATACTTCATTGTCTTATTAGAGCAACGAGAAGTGGAAGTACCTTGTTTAACCTTTTTTTTTTGTGTGTGTGTGCATGCGTGTAGCTTGAAGGGGAGTTTGCACTAATTCATCAATCACAATTATCATCGGATGCCACTTTGAACCCAACATCATACTTCAAGATTGGAGAAACTACTACGACAATTTGAGAGAATTGGGCTGCGCTAGGTTTTATGTTCAAATTGTGAGGGGTTAAATTGATGTCTTGAAAATTTTGGCCACATCATCTAATCGTACAGTGCCATGTGTCATTTAAAATTGCCATGTTAGCTTTCCAGTAACGAAAAACATCGAAAGGGCCAAATTGAGGCACGAGTCAAAATTTCAGGGTACAATTTGAGTCAATTAAAAGTTTAAGGACTAATTGCGTCATAGGTCAAATTTCAGGGGTCATTTTGAGTATTAACTCCGCAGTTGACATGTAAAAAAGTTATTTATAATCAAAATAGTCCTTGAAATTTCAGACGTAAGTCATTTTCATCTCTAAAATTTAAAAAATTAATCAAAGTAGTTCTTATATAATTATAATTTTTTTTTATTTTTTCTTGATAATATTAAATTTGAAATATTTTTTGATACTACTAATTTTAATAAAAATATAATTGACAAACAAAAAATTAGTAATTGTATCTTTTCTTCTTAAAAATTTTTTCAATAAAATTATATCTCTCCTTTAATTCTTCTCAAAATCTCTCTTATTCTTTTCTATTCTAAAATTTTTTTCTTACATTATTACATATTGCAGGAATATATATATATAATGTATGTATTTGTTAACCTAAACAAAGTTATATGTTCAAAAACAAAATTTATGTATGTTAACCTAAATAAAGTTATACCACTATTTTTTTTCTACATCTTTTTTTTTCATTACGTGGTGTGTCAGGTGTCACTGATCTGACACGTCAACCAATCATCTTGTGACACGTAGCATTAACCCACCACGACATCATGCCACATGACACGTCATCATCCAACTGACGGAAAGACTAACGTGACCAAGTCGTGTATCTTTCGGGGACGATTTCGATTAATTTTATTTTTGAGAACTAAAATGGAGATTGAAATATCTTTTAGGGACAATTTTGACTATTAACTCAATAAGGATCACTAAATTGAGAATAAAATAAAATATATAAATTCATGAATAGAATAAAAAAATAGCTTAATACCTAAACTATAATTGTTTGAATTAAAATTTGTAATTGAAAATATCAAAAATAGAAACAATGAAATTGAAAGATACATAGAGTCATATAGAGCTATATAAAATAAAATGGAGAATTTAAAATTTACCTTTTGATGAAGAGAAGATGACCACTAGACAAGGAATAGAAAAAAAAGATTGAAAATATGAAACTAAGAAGAGGGTTTAAGAGAATAAATGAGTGACGGCTGGAATCTGAGAATAGAAGAAGACTAAATTTAATTAGGTTAACTAATAGTCAAAATAATAGAAAGATAAAGTGGGTTTGGGGATTTTAATAATTAGGCTTAATTTATTTGTAGTGGGATTATTTAAAATTTAAAATAGGGGCATGTTATATATATATATATATATGGTAATCAGTGGCTAAGTGAAGGGGGGTTGAATCTTAGCTACCTTTTTTGTAGAATATTACTTTTGCCCTTATAAAAAAATTTTAGGAGATATTTTTACTTTTGTCTCATAAGAAGTTGAGAGACATTTTCATTTTGTCTCATAATAGATTGAGAGACATTTTTCATTTTGTCTTCTGAGTGCCAGAAGCATAAACGAAGCAGAGAAGAGAGAATCATACCTAGATGTATCCTGGTTCAGCTGCTAAGTGCAATGTAGCTTACATCCAGTCTTATCACAACAGTGACAGAATTTCACTAACTTTCAACAGAAATACATTCACTAATTCTCCCTAGAATCTACCCAATTCTATCTGGGACAAGTCCAGATTTTAACCCAACCTGAACTTAACTAGGACTTACCCTAACTTTCAACAGTAAAGTGCTCACCCAACTTGTAAGGGAACAAGTCCAGATTCTAACCCAACCTGAACTTGACTAGGATTCAAACCTAGCTTTCAACCGTAAAGTGCTAACCCAATTTGTAAGGAAATTCCCTCATGATCATGACAACAAAACAGAAATACATACAAAGAATTTCTGAGATAACTATGACTTTTTCTTTAACTCTCTTCTTTTTTTCACTCATTGGCTTTTTCTTACAAAACCTCACATTTTGCCTTTTACCAATGAAACACAGATAGACTAAACTGAGAAAAAGAAATATTCAATGAAAGTCATGAAGGAGAAGAATAAACAGCTCAAAGAGCTATGGGAACCCAAACGTGTGCTCTCACTCCTTACCTTCAACCCTTGGCCGTTCACCCTTAATATAGAAGAGTGAAGTTTCCAAAGTTGAATCACGTTTAACCCTAGCACTGTCTTCTTCTCCAACATCAGAGTAGCGGCGGCTTCATGAGAGGAGAGAGAGAGAGAGAGAGAGAGAGAGAGAGAGAGAGAGCCCGAATCTGTTGCATGCATCTCTCTCATCCTTTTTCATCCATCTTCTTCAATCTTGGCCATTGATCTTGACTTTGGCCCTAAGATTTGATTCTGAATGTTGATGTGGTTCTGACCCAGGACAGCTTCAAGTTTTCTATTTTTGCTTCTTCCTTCTTGAGACTTAGAGGCTATCCTCTTCACAGAAATGGAAATGAATCTTTGCTGTGCTTTCAAGATAGATTTGCTTCATGAATCGAGACCTTTCTTTCCTTACATGGCAAAGAAATCTTTTGGTCCTTTTTCACAGATTTTTCCTTTTGTGGAACAAATCCTTCATAGCTTTTCTTCAAATCTTTCTTCTGAGACTTCTACTTTCTTTTATCATATTCCTTGAAAGATTGATGTGACCGAAGCAGAGGAGAGAGAAGGAAAAAGGAAGAAAGCTTTCGAGAGAAGCATTAAATAGAATTAAATCAAATTGAATTTTCGCTTTCATTACTCAAGACATGAAGTAACGTGTAAGACTTTTGGTTATCAAGGAATAAAGTTAATTAAGTTGGAATTTGAGTTTCAGTAACCAAGAATGATAACTTTGCAAAGTGGGATCCTTTGATTTTGTGATCACCGTATAGGTTATTGAAGGTTTTGGGCAACTTTGGTTCTCTTCTTTTTAATTCATCAAGTTTGTTTCATGGGCTTGTGATTGGACTTGTATTTTCTTTCTCAAATTTCAGCCACTAAATTTTGGATCAAGTATTTGTGATGGTGTTTGACCAAAGAGAGTGTTGACTTGGGTTTTAGACATTTGTTCCTTGGGCCAACTTGTTTCTTTTTATTTTCTACATATGTGGCTTGTTTTCTTTTTCTTGGTTCAGCCGTTTCCCATTTTAGATAAAGACTTAAAGTTATAGAGTGGACTTGCTTAATGAATGATCATTGTGTGAGACATATTATGTGCATGCATGGGCCATACGAGGTTTGGGCTACATTTCAACCAAACAAATCACACAATAATATTTAATCATTATGTTAATCATAATTTAGTTCTCTAAACTCAATA
>NC_029787.2:135367580-135368055 GCF_000816755.2 Arachis ipaensis | reverse complement strand
AGTGCCCCTCATTACTATGCATGGGTCTATGTTTGGACACTATTTTTTTTTACCAAAAATAAAAAAACTCAAACCTACAATCTCTTAAATGAGTATAAAAAGTTTATATCATTTAAATTATAACTCATTGGCAGGCCTTACTTTGTTTGATGGATTATATATTATGAAAATTATAATAAAAAAATGGATTGTTAATCTCCATAAATCACTCGGATGGTACTATGGTAGCATGCTAGCAATGAAATTAAATAGTTTATATTAGCTTCGATATTGAAGATAAGATAGTCCAATAACGTGGACGAAGAGGGAAGGGAAAATATAAAATGCGTGTATTATCAATTTGAACCCGCGTTTTGGAAACTAAATTAAAATATATGTATCTCATCAAAGTGTTCAAAGCACGGGATACGAATGCGTAATAATTCGTTAGAAAACACTGTCCGTCTATTAATGTATTGTTTATAAAGAGTCAATA
>NC_029787.2:135359595-135367396 GCF_000816755.2 Arachis ipaensis | reverse complement strand
ATAATAATTTTAATCTATATGATTAAAATATCGAATGCTAATGCGTAAAGTTCTTTTATATTAATAATATTCACAAACTAAAATTATTGAGGAAAACTTAAAAGTTAAAACATCCTAAGTAACCTTTTGATTAACTTGTATTGAATAATTTGGATGCTGATTGTCTTCTAGGTAGAGTTGTGAATATAGTACTTCCGTATGAAATGAATATTGGAGAAATAATTTATTTTAATAAATAAATATAAAATAGCGCCAAGAGAATATAATAATATGATAAGAAAATTAAGTGGAGACAATTTGTTTATTTATTTGATGATTGGCGAATCTAATAATGGCAGGACATTTAGGTGTGATAATATAAGCAAGGGCTGGTAATCTAACAGAATCTGGAATAATTGGTGATGCCATCTGTGCTCACAAAATAAAGAAGCTTGACCCGTCCCGTACTTAGTTATTAACGTTGTCATTTGAAAAATAAGTAAATATTAAACAGAAGAAGAAGAAAAGAGATAGAAGCAGCAGCACACGGAAATGACATCACTCAAAAAGCTGCACACAGCTTCAATGGAGCTGGAGTTCAAGTGGTAGTTTCTAGTTCCTACAAACACAGAAGACAGAACTAGTATATTATATATATTCAATTTGTTTCCCTTGGCTCGGGAGAAGAAGTGATGGCTGAGGCAGTGGTGGTTCCCAACAAGAACAAGGAGAGCAGCCTCCTCCTGGGCCGCTTCGAGATAGGAAAGCTCCTGGGCCACGGAACCTTCGCGAAGGTGTACCACGCGCGCAACATCAAGACCGGTGAGGGCGTCGCCATCAAGGTCATCGACAAGGAGAAGATCCTCAAGGGCGGCCTCGTCTCCCACATCAAGCGCGAGATCTCCATCCTCCGCCGCGTCCGCCACCCTAACATCGTCCAGCTCTTCGAAGTTATGGCCACCAAATCCAAGATCTACTTCGTCATGGAGTACGTCCGCGGCGGCGAGCTCTTCAACAAGGTCGCCAAAGGCCGCCTCAAGGAAGACCTCGCTCGAAAGTACTTCCAGCAACTCATCTCCGCCGTCTCCTTCTGCCACAACAGAGGCGTCTTCCACCGCGACCTAAAACCGGAGAATCTCTTGCTGGACGAGAACGGCGACCTTAAGGTCTCCGATTTCGGCCTGAGCGCCGTTTCTGATCAGATTAGGCAGGATGGCTTGTTCCACACCTTTTGCGGAACCCCTGCTTACGTGGCACCTGAGGTTCTTGCCAGGAAGGGTTACGACGCAGCGAAGGTTGATATCTGGTCCTGTGGCGTCGTTTTGTTCGTTCTCATGGCTGGCTATTTACCTTTCCATGATCGCAACGTTATGGCTATGTATAAGAAGATCTACAAGGGCGAGTTTCGCTGTCCTAGGTGGTTTTCCCCCGAATTGTCCAGGCTTGTTGCTAAGCTTCTTGATACTAATCCTGACAGGAGGATTTCCATTCCGGACATCATGGAGAATCGCTGGTTCAAGAAAGGCTTTAAGCAGATTAAGTTCCATATTGAGGATGACAATAAGGTTGTGCAGCACGTTGCTGGTGGTGGTAATGATGCTGATTCTTCATCTGATTTGTCAGAAACAGATGAGTTTGAGGCCGAGGAAAGTGCCAGGAGGAGGAGGAGGAACAGCGCTTTGTTGCCACGGCCGGCGAGTTTGAATGCGTTTGATATCATATCGTTTTCTCCTGGTTTTGATCTCTCTGGCTTGTTTGAGGAGAAGGGTGACGAGGCGAGGTTTGTTTCCGGTGCGCCGGTTTCCAAGATCATATCGAAATTGGAGGAGATTGCTCAGTTGGTGAGCTTCACGGTGAGGAAGAAGGACTGCAGGGTAAGTTTGGAAGGTTCCAGAGAAGGCGTGAAGGGACCACTTACCATTGCTGCTGAGATTTTTGAGTTGACGCCTTCTCTGGTTGTGGTGGAGGTGAAGAAGAAAGGAGGGGATAGAGAGGAGTATGAGAGGTTCTGCAACACTGAATTGAAGCCAGGGTTGCAGAATTTGATGGTTGAGGACGAATCTCAACCTCAGTCTCACTCGGAAACTGCAACTGCATCTTCTTCACCATTACCTTCACCCACTGATGAACTCTCTCAACTGCGTACACTTTCTGACTCTGCAATCCACTTACCTTCTGAACTTGAATCTTTGAACCTAGATACATGAAGAGAGCAATCGTTACCTTCTCTCTTTTTTTTCTTTTTTGTGTACGGTAAATTTTCAGGTTTTCTCCTGCATTTCCCTGTAAGAAGGCTAATCTACGATATAGTGAAAGGATGAGCACACGTTTCCACATTACTTGGCTTAATTGGCAGATTCATGTGTAACTTTGTAACATCTATTAGTTTTTCATTCTTTATTAGTTTATTGTAGCTAATGTGAAAAGAATAAGAAACCAATTTCCCGTTAATTAATCTGTGTAGTATTCGGCAATGGCTTTGGTTTTTACTTTTTAGTCTTTCAGATTTCGGTTTGATTTGGAAAATGGAACCATTCAAAGGACATTTTAGAATTCACCAATTGTTGCCTTTTATATACAGTACCAAATCGGATTTAGAACTCAGATATCTTCTACAAAGGCATATGAAAGCTACGACTATTCAGGGCAACAAATAGATAAGTAAAAAGGTAGGTTGAGGACAATGTGACACTATCCAATTTGGTAGGTAAATGCAGTGTCATTTAGCAATAGAAATAGTAGAATGGTAGTTAAGTGTAAAACAAGTAGTTATCAGGATCCCAAAAAAAAAAAATGGTAGGAATTCTGTTGGGTTCATCCCAATGGATAACATTCACTTCATCCAAAGCATGCTTAATTTTCGTTGGAGCTCGCTCCTTACATATCCCCGCAATAAAATAATCTTAAGGGCATAGCTTTCAGTACTGAATGCTTCCAATTGCATCTGGCCCTACATTGTAACAAGTGGTGCATGTTGTTTACTAAAATTGTTGCTTTTACAGAACAGACACCATTAGTAAGTTGAAGCCTCAGCCACTTGCCTATGGGGGACCATAATGATGATGATAATAATAATTATCATAATATCATAGGTGTCAAGTATGCAAACCAAAATTCTAAGGTCTTTCTTTTTTTTTTTTTTCTTTTTTTAGGATTTTCAAATTTTTTGAATTGAATATTGTTATGTAGCTAGTTTCTTAGTTTCGGTAGTCTTGTTAGAAAAACAAATATCTAAGTGTAAGATTGAGCAGGTTCCAGCACTAATATATGATTTCTTGAACAATTAACACACTCTTTTATGCTGATGTAATAGAAGACTTTGATCTGTAGGGGTTGAACTATAAAAAATCGTTGTCTACTTGTCTTGTTGAAATAATACAGATTGCAATGTTTGTTGCTTTCTGTGTGGTCCAGATCAACATCAACCAGCATTTGTTTCCAATAATTCAATACTAGCTAGTACCCATGGTGGCTTATGGAACGAACTACAAGCAACTATTTTGCTAAGTTTTCTTTGTTCATATCTTCACTTTGTTATTATTTGTATGTGTTCTAAACTGGATTTATTTTATAAGAAAGTCTAGAGACATACTTTTATTAAAATTTGGTCAGCATTTAATTACTAAAAAAAGTAAGTAATTTCACACAATTGGATAAAATTTCACACCATTAAAAACATCAATAATAACTAATTGATGGCTACAAATCACAAATTTTACTGGCTCCTTAACACTCCTCTTTATTTACCTCTGAAATGGAAAACTAATTAATAAAAGGAAAAGTATATGGAACCAAAAAACCGTTTAATTAAAATAATTTTTTGAATAATATGTTTAAAAACCGCTCCTGAAATCATGGAGCACAAACAATAAAAACATTTTCCCCCTCTATTATCGGTTCCTTAAATCATACATGGCATAATTAATAAATATTTAAATTTTAATATCTTTCCATGTAAAATAATTTTAATTATGTAAATAATCCATGATTTAGATAGGATATTCATGAAAGGAAAATGTATAATTTCGTATAGAGTATGTTGTAAATTTTTCCTTACAATAATAATAAATAATAGATACCGTATTGCTAATTTGACAATAAGTGACTCAAAAACTGGCTAGTAACGACAAAACTCCAAACTGCTTTCACCTAAATTATGGAAAAATAGAAGGGAGGATAATTTGGATTGATCGTCAAATTAAAAAATAATTGCTCTGCCGATGCATTTTGTACTTTAAATCATTTATTTATAGATTCGAGGCATTTTTTCCTTTATTTGGCCCGCAATCACTTTGTTTGGAGATAATATGACAATTTAATATTTTACAGTAATACGTTTATACATATATAATTTCATATAAATGTCACAGAGCTGATATACAACTATACATACATGTGACAAAATTTAACAGTATTGGTGGCTGAAAGGCATAGTCTTTGTATTTCACATGTCGATGCTTAATCCTCTCAAATAGTGTTTTGGGCTTTTGGCAAATTAGAAGTTTAGAATCACTTTTGATTTTTCCATATAAAAGAGTCATGCGAATAAGCCGCTTAACAATATTCACAGTTTTGCTGAGAAAAACCAAACACCATTTTCTTTAATAAAAAAACAAAGATATGCTAATAAATAATCCGGTAAGACCTTTTTGCCCTTGTATAAAGTATGAAAAGTACAAACGCCTGGATTGTTGAAAGTGGAAGAGTACCAGATACCACTTCCTGTTCCTTTGTCCGTATTAAAAATGGAAGTACAACAAATCCATGCATGGCAAAATTTTTGTGGTGTCATGCTTCCTGACACTCCAGCATCATATTATATAGATAGGTATCGTAAGAGCTACAGCTTGGTGTTTTTCTTATATGATGTTCTTTTCTTTACCGCCTAAATCTTTTTTTTTTTACCAAAGATATGAGACTCGAACCCGCAACATTTTAATTGAGTATGGGGAGACTATGCCATTTGAGCTATTATTCATTGGCTAAAAATTTGAAAAGATAAAAGACTCGAATCCGCAACCTCTTAATTGAGTATAGGGAGTCTATGTCATTTGAGCTATTACTCATTGGTCATATACCTACCTGTTTATATCCTTTAATTTCATGTAATTTAATAGGAGTAAATCAGCTTAACTATACCGTCGCATATTTCATTATTAGTATAGATTTCAAAACGGGAACTTATGAACACTGTTGTTTAGCCTAGATTATCACTTTGTTTAATTAATTAGAAGTTATTTTCTGGAGACGTCATAATCTAGATTCCTCGATCTTATTTTGAGTGCTGGGCGATTTTGGTCCGCAGAAATTTTCAAAGGAGTGTTAAGGTCACCAAATTTGATTTAGGTGATCTTATAGTAAAATGATGGGAACCGTAGCCATTGCCCATTGGACTATAACTTTTCAAGTTGTGAAGGGTGATTAACAAAAGGGACTAGTGAAAAAATTATTTTATCGATATATAATAAGATAAGTTATCATAGGTCAATCACTTGTAACATTTTTTCGATCGGCACTCTCACACGGCATTATCCATTTATTGGAAGTCATATATTTAAATCAAAATGANGGTTCAAAGACTCCAAACAGAACAAAACAATAATTAGACAAATTCTCTATAAAAGAGAACAGCAGCTACATCTGTTACAAAAATGTGTGTAATCTCAGCAGGGACCGAATTAGAAGTATGCAAATCAAAAGAGAGGTGTTGTTCTTTCTTTGCTAAATGGTTTTTCTGGGAACATGAATCTAATATACTTGAGAGATTTGGTTGGCATAGAGCTTAATCTCTTCAACAAAGAAAGAGCACGGGTGGCCCACAGGACAGTTATGAGAGATAAATTTTAGAACAGCAAATGTTAAGGTGATTGATGCTGATGAATTATGTCATGTCTGATGCATGAATTATTGCTTCAACACTTTCATATACTTAATCTATATTTAAAGTTTATTGCTTGGAATTTTGATATAAATACTGTGATACTTTTATAATTCTTTTGTGGTGAGATGATGCATACATATACATTATACAATGTATTGCGTTGATTGTGGTTACTCTGATTAAAAAAAAATTTTGCCAATGACCATCTTCCAAACGATTTATATAGTTAGAACTAAACTAAACATAATTTTTCTAAATGGCTAGAAACATGCACGAGTTATATACATTGTTTGTGAATTAAAAATTTAATGGTTTAGTAATAATTATTGAAAATGGAGTTAATTTGGGTATGATTATTACTTAAACTCCATGATGTATTTATTATATAGTTGTCATACACTTAAATTAGTTAGGCACTTGGGTATGATAAATTAGTTTAATTTTTTTTTTAATTTTATTTGTGTGACCTCTCTTTTTGGTTTGTGTTGCTTTTAGTTTTGTACACAATATAGACTAATGAAATATGATGAAATGAGTTTTGATTTTATTTATAGTTGAGGTCCTTATTTGAATAATAATGTTTATTAAATTCAAAATTCTCTTCTCATTGAGTTGTCCATGATTACTTTCAAACGGTATTTTTAGTCTTAGTGGTCAGTTCCCTAATGTTCGCCCTTACATGATTTAAAATAGTTGTACACTGCTCTGTTATTCTTTTTTTGTTTTGAGACATATAGTTTTTAATTTTGATTTAATTTATTGTTTTTTGTGTTATTTTTTATTGCTTTTGAATATTGAGTTTGTTTTTTCTTTATGTAGTCACTAACAATATCACTTTAGGTAGAATTTAATAAAATGAACATTTTAATTAATTGAACGTAATGTTATTTTTTAATTTATTCAATTATTTTTTTTGAAAGAAACATTTTATAGAAATTTTGTTTGTTTATTTAGTTGGACTTTATTATTATTATGTGTAGAGAGTGAATACGCTTAAGCAAGTGTCGGGGGTTCGAATCCCGCCTTGTGCATGCAGCAACCCATTGGCCAGCGGCAAACCCTTAAATGGAGCTCAGTACTGCGACGGATTAGTCCTTGACCTGCCGGGTTGGGGGATACCGTGGGAAACCAAAAAAATATTTTGCTTTGTGTTATAGTGCGGAAGAACTTTTTTTTCAGCAGGTGCTGAAGAAACGTGGTAAAGAGTAGATTCTATGCATGTTAAGGTTGATTGGACATGCATAGACAGATTCTGCGATCAAGTAGATCCTGCAGAATTTGTCTTTAAAAAATGACTTAACGATAGGGGTGTTCATGGATTGGATTGTATCTGCAGATCTGTGGTAAATATCTGCATCTGATCCAAAAATTGCGGATACGATTCGATCCGCACATTGATTGGATCGGATAGGATCGGATCCGATCCGCACTCTTTACTGATCGGATCACGGATATCTGCTTTACATCCGCAGATCCGCACAATAATAATTAAAAATAAATAAATATATATGTTTGGTATTATATTTACTTATTTGTATGTTTTAGTTAGTAATTATTATTCATATATTGTATTATTTTATTTTTGTTATTTAGAAAAAGTTTGATTAAAAATATTTTAGGAATAAATAAGTTTAAAAATGTGAAAGAAATATTTTTATTGAATTTTTTACATAGAAATATGATTAAAAACAAAAAGTTCAATTATGCGATATATCCGATATCCGATCCGCACATTTGCGGATCAGATCGGATTCGACACTAAAAAACACGAATATCATATTCGATCCGATCCGCATACACCCCTACTTAGCGACATTAGATTAATCTCTTGTTAATGATGATAATTATCTTGTTGGGCTTTTTTCTATCTTTTGACACTTTTTGGTGCAATAGTGGAACTGATTGCAAATTTTTGTATTATTTAGTAAACAAATTTTTGGG
>NC_029787.2:135356661-135359520 GCF_000816755.2 Arachis ipaensis | reverse complement strand
GTAAATTAATTTGATTTTAGGAAAATATTTTTATTTTTATTTTAAAAAGTTTTATAAAAACATAAAAGCAATGAAAAATAATAAGCCTAATATCTATTGGTGTATAAATATAGAATTTGAAAGAGTTAAACTTCAGAGTGATCCTTGAACTTGCACTCGACCTTCAAAGTGGTCCTTAAACTTGCAATAATCTCAATATTATCCCCGAATTTAACACATGTGGTTCATGGTGGTCCCTAAAGCATTTTTCGGGGAATATTTCCTAACGGCGCGCTGACGTGTATGGAGAGGCGCCACGTTGGATATCTGACGTGGTTGTTATCATTTTTTAACTCAATTTAGTCCCTGAATTATTTTATAACCCTAATCTCCAATTTATTATCAGAAACCACTCTATTTCTTCTTCTCTGCTCTCCTTCGTCTTCTCTGCCATTATTGAGCTGCCATTGTTGAACGTGATTTGAGTGGATCATGATGGGTGGAGTAATAGTTGAAGTACCTGGTGGTGTGATAATTGGTTTGGCCCTTACTTCCTTGATTCTGGCATTGAATACTTTGCAAGTATTGTTACATATGTTGTCACATTTTGGTTGGGAGGGGAAGAAGGCCCGACTCCATGCATCTCTTCGTCATTTGGAAAGGTACTCTCATGCTTCCTTTTTAGCTCTCTGGATTTTCATCATCCCCTCAATAAATTCCTCTTGAGCAGTAGATATTACACACTCCCACAGTAATCCTCTAAGTTCATTGTCTTTCCACTGTTTATTGAAGTTTTTCTGCAAGTGCTATACACAAAATCTGTGGTGGACATCAGGGAAGACCTCCTGCACAGCTGTGATTAGCCCCTGCACGAAACCACTGAAATTAATAACTTACAATATCGAGACCCAAAATGGTCCCTCACCTTACATAAGTGACATCAAAATAGTCCCTACACATACATAAGTGACATCAAATTAATCCCTACACATGTATAAGTGACAGCAAATTCATCCCCACGATTTATTAAGTTCTACTCCTACCCCATTCAATCAATAGAGGTAATAACAATATGTGAAACAAACCAGTAAATATAGAAACAGAATCATGAAAGCAAAACATGGCTATAAAAAATACATCAACCTAAGGAGTTCAACCCTTACTAAAATACAATAACCAGTAATTAGCAAAGACATCGTTACCTTTTACATGTCCAAAATGAAACACCACCCATTTTGGGTGTAGCTCCCTAGATCCTCTTGCAGCAGCTCAAGAAACCACCTCCAATTATTCGTGTTTTTCACTGTACAATGGCATATGCAATGGCGTAAATGGCTGCCAAGATTTGTCCACCAAATCTGGTTTTCAGGAATGCTCCATCAAGCCCTATTAGAGGTCTGCATCCTGCCCTAAACCCATTCTTGCACCCATCCAGACAAATATACATCTTGTCAAAAGTGGGCTCTTCTGCGGGGTTTGAAGTATGTTAAAGCTTCAGAGTGCTTCAGATTTGGAAATTTCCTAAGCTTCTTCACCAACTTGTTTGCTAACCACCCTCTGTTAGCTAATTTATTTTTTATCTCTCTTGGGCAGGTATGATCATCATTGAAGGTTTTAACTTGCCAGCAAACAATCTCACTATCCTTAGAGATATAGATAACCCATGGACATTCCTCACCCCTACATAAAGCCCTGCATCGTACATTATCATTTTTCTTGAATCTAACTCTTCTACCTTCCTGGATGCAATCACAGCCTCCTTAAAATCCATCTTCGTGTTGAATTTCATCCTACCTCTAATTGGAGTTTCCTGAACCTTGTTTCTTCTCTGAAAACAGGAAATGAGTCGTCATCCTCTGAGTTAGGGGTTTCTTCATTTCTTCAGAATGCCAAGAATTTGTCCCATCTAACTCATCACGATATACATCAATAACCTCAATTTGCTGTCTCCACCCATCATGACCCACTTAAATCACGTTCAACAATGGCATCTCAACAATGGTAGAGAAGACGAAGGAGAACAGAGAAGAAGGAATAGAGTGGTTTCTGATAATAAATTAGGGATTAGGGTTATAAAATAATTCAGAGACTAAATTGAGTTAAAAAATGATAACAGCCACGTCAGATATCCAACATGGTGTCTTTCCATACACGTCAGCGCGCCGTTAGGGAATATTCCCTGGAAAATGCTTTAGGGATGACCGTGAACCACATGTATTAAATTCGGGGATAATATTGAGACCATTGCAAGTTTAAGGACCACTTTGAGGGTCGAATGCAAGTTCAAGGACCACTCTGAGATTTAACTCAATTTAAAATAAACAAATGTAGCAGAATGAGAAGTTGAAATTATTAATAATTTGATAAAAATCTCTATATCCCTGGTGCTTCAATTAATAATACCCTTTCACTTGCTTGAATTGCTTCTATTATTATTATTATTATTATTATTATTATTATTATTATTATTAGCTATGCTACGTTTAGAACCCAGCCCAATCGTTAAGGGTTTTTAAAAATTTATTGGTCAACTCCAAAAAAGTCCAACAACTAATCACTACATTAATTTTTTAAATAATTTAACATAATAACTATTATGTACTGAATAATTTCTATTACATTTCTGTATATTTTATCGAACATATTTGGATACAGAACAATTAATTTAACAGGCGTACAATTTATTTTACACTACTTCTCTTCAGTACTTGCTGAAATAAAAGCTCTTTCGCACCATAGTATTGTCTGAATTATTTTACTTAAAAAAAGTGAAAATAATAATTACTCACCATTTTTAAATTAAATTTTAATTTTGATAATAATTTTATAAATTTTTTGAAATAATTATTATTTTGTGTATTTTTTTTAAAAATATTCAAA
>NC_029787.2:135355914-135356541 GCF_000816755.2 Arachis ipaensis | reverse complement strand
AAAATAATGAAATAATATATACCGAGAGTTTAAATATTATATGCCAATCACTTAACGAGTATTATATGTTAAAGAAATGATATTATAGAAGATAAAACCACTAATCACTACATTAATTTTTTAAATAATTTAACATAATGTCTATCATGTACTGAACAATTTCTGTCATATCTATACATTTTTTAATGAACATGTCCAGACACAAGACAACCAACTTAACACGCTTATCTTGCACCAAGTCTCTTCAGTACCTGCTGAAATAAAAACTCTTTCGCACCATAGCATAGCATTGTCCTAATTATTTTATTTAAAAAATGTAAAATAATGATTACTCGCTATTTTTAAGTTAAATTTTGATTTTGATAATAATTTTATAAATTTTTTGAAATAATAATTATTTTGTATATTTTTTCTTAAAATATTCAAACATATAAAAACTTTTTTTACTTTTATAAATTTTTCTGTGCTGAACATAGATTCATACACTAGTTTAATCTAAATTGTGAGATAGTTTGGGAGTGAAAATTAAATCATTTGAAATTTATACACAAAACAGATAATAAGATTTTGAGTTAGTTTGGTAAACTCCAAAAATATAATTTTTTTTAAGTGATTCTTTTTAAAAAA
>NC_029787.2:135338724-135355747 GCF_000816755.2 Arachis ipaensis | reverse complement strand
AATTATTAAAATTTCTGATACTCTACAATTCGATTCTTTGCATTGACTTTATAAAAATATTCTAAAACAACTACTTTCATATTTTCTCTTCATAAAAATATATCAATGTAACTGTTAAAAGTTTAATAATAAGAATGAAACAAATAATTAAATATATGAATAAGAAAAATAATGAAATAACATATAATATGGAGAGTTTAAATATTATATACTAATCAGCTAACGAATATGATATGTTAATATTAACGGCAGTCTCCTATTTTACAGCAATTAACTGTAATATCACATTGTTATCTCTTTGTAAATAATTTTATCTTGTTGTATATCAGTTTTACTTAGTTCCTTAATTATAGCGACTGCATGTATATTTTCTATTTTACTGTGTTCCGGTGCAATACCAGAACTGTATAAATCCTAATTACATCAATAAAAAATGCAACTTTTTCAATCTTGATAGGTGCAATACTAGAGCTGTATAAATTCTAATCACATCAATAAAAAATGCAACCTTTTTAATTTTGATAGTCAAAAAAATGATATTATAGAAGACAAATTTAACTCATTTTTTTTACAATATAAATTTTTAATTCTATTTGATTTCAAAACAAACAGTTATGTACTCAAATTTTAAATCAAGTATTCTGTATAATCAATATTTGTAGAGAATAAGAAATATTGAATATACTCAAATTTTAAATTCTTTACCTAATCAATACTTCAAAAAATTACAAAATTAATATAAAAAATTAATAACATTAAAAAAAATAAAAAATCAAATATATCTATTTAATAAAATTTAAGAGATGGAGAATAAAATATTTAAGGTGTCTTTTGAAAGGAGCCAAAGGTCATGGTCCCAAAAAAATCTTATGGGTTATGGTGAGCTCTGAAACTCAAACAATAGATATACTTGTTGAAAAGTACTACTAGGCAATTGCTGCACGTAAGTCATGCACTCTATTTACTACCATTACTCTCACAATCGTGTCTCTTCCTTTTTTTTTACATCTGTTCATCTCACCTCTTCCTTTTTCTTTTTTTAAAGCACATGCATCCACACTACATACACTCGCTCTGTTCCTTGATACTATTACTACTGTATCAGCATGAATAATCCCACCGTCGTTGAGAGGTTCTCTGAGTTCTATGATAATTGGATTTGTAAACTCCAAGAGATCCTCAAGCAGCTTCTTCATGTTTCTAACCAACACCACCTTTTGACCGAACATGATCTTCAATCTCTGGTCTCTAAAGTCACAACACACTTGAAAGAGTACTACACCGTCAAATGGAATCTAGCGCGTGAGGACGTTGTTATCTTTTTCTCGCCGCCTTGGCTAACCCCTCTTGAAAAGGCATACCTTTGGATCACGGGCTGGAAGCCTTCCACCGCTTTCAAAGTGCTGGAGTCTCTTAAGAAGAGTGACTTATTTGAGATGACAGAGGAACAGGAGAGGAAGATAGGGGGACTGAGGATGAGGATGAGGATGGAAGAGGAGAAGGTTGAGAGGGAGATGGAGAGGCAGCAGGTTGCCATGGCCGATAGCAAGATCGTGGAGTTGGCTAAACTATCTAGAAGAGCCATGTGGAAGAAGAACAATGATGGAGAAGATTATGATGAGGTGGTGCAGTTGGCTATGAAGGATGTGTTTGGGGGATTGGAGAGAATAATGAAAGCTTCTGATTGTGCGAGGTTGAAAACGCTAAAAGGGATTTTGGATGTTCTTCAACCAATGCAGTGTATCCACTTCTTGACTGCTAATATCACTATACAACTTCGTCTCAAGCAATGGGGTAACAACTGCCAACTGTCACCTGATTCATGATTCTCATGCTGGATCCATCCAGAAATCCAATCATAGAATCTGATTATACTATAATTAAGTATCAGTAGCTAGTAACTATACCTTATGGTTGGCTAACTAGTTTGTTTGCTGATACTACCTAAGTTATTTTCATTTTTAGTGTGTGTGGACATGAAACCATAATATTTTGGTTGGTTTAGTTAGTTAATTACTTTATTCTGAGGTACTAATTAAGTATATTTTAGTTGATTTAAAGTTTTGTACTTATGCTCTTTATCTTCAACACATAAGAAATGGAATGAAAGAGTATATCACCTTGTTTCTTTTTGAGATATGTTTATTTTTGTTTTCTTTTTAAGAAGAGGGCTTTGGTAGTTCTCTTTTCTTGTTTTGGACAGTTTGGCTTTAATTCAATTATAAAAGTATTAGATTGGGCTTTCATATTCAAGTTAGAAAGCTTATGAAATTGTACTTAAAAAAATATTCGATTAGATTTTTCACATTCAGTTGGGGAACTTATGAAACTTGAGATATCTTAAAAAGAAAAGAATAGGCTCATCTGATCACGCTAGGTGGAATGGCGGCCTCAAACGGTCTGCTCATCCAATTCCGAATTAGCCAGATCTAAAAGGCTGCCTCCAACGTTATGCTCATCCAATTCCGAATTAACCAGATCTAAAAGGATATAACAATCAATGTAGGTTAGAGAAGTTAGTTATGATTAGCTATAGTTAGTTATAGTAAGTTGACATGTAACAGAAACAACTGAGTCATACACCATCTATATATATTGTAATCTGCGACTCATCACATTGATCTTATTCTCTCATTTCTCTACTCTAAATGCTAAAACTTTTTCTCTCTTTTTTCTGTTGTGTTCGTTATCTCTTGGGAGTCTGATACCTTTCATGGTTTCATAGTGGTATCAGAGCTCAAGATCCTAAACCATGGCAAATGCATATCTTGAACCAAATATTGGAGCTGAAATTCACAGTTTCTCAAATCCGATTGGAATCAAGTTGAATGAATTAAATTATTTACCTTTCGAGAGATCAAACTGAATCAACTATTGAAGGTCGTAAACTAATAGAGCATGTTTTTGGTGCTAATATACAATAATGTTCAATTCAAATGAAGATAAAAAAAAATAGAAGAATCACAGCTGAATACAAGATATGAAAAAAACAAGATGTACTCCTCAAATCTTGACTCAACTTCAATGTCAAATTCTTTCACTGTAACAATGGTTGCATATACTTTCTCTTATCAGATATGGAAGAGATTAGAAACTTTCTTTGCTTCGCAAACAAGAGTTAAAGAAAATCAATTGAAAAACAAGTGGAACAATATAAAAAAAAAAAAGGAAACTATGACACACTACTTACTTGAAACAAAGAAAACATGGATGCACTAATCTCATTAGGAGTTGAACTGAATGAAGTTGCAAATGTCACTGCAATTTTAGGAGGTTTATAAAGAGAATATGGTCCTTTTGTTACTACAATTAATGCTCGAGAGACATCAATTTCAGCAGCAGATTTCAATATACATAGGTGATATATGATTAATTAAGCTCTGCTCTAACTGTTTCTATTACACATCAGCTTACTATACTTAACTAAAGCTAAATTTTTCTAACATACATGGATTGTTAGACCCTTATTATCTAATTTAGAAATTAGACAAACTATTCAATTTTGATGGCTACCTTAATATTATGCTTTTCTTATGCCAATTTTTTTGTTCAGCACTTAAATAGTTTGGATACAGAATTAGTAATTTATTCATTTACATAAACTGAGTTTAATTATTTGGATTGTATTAATATATTTTTATTTTTTAATTAATTTAATTTTATTTTATAATTTTAAAATCTAAACAATAAAATTTTTAATTTATAAATAATACAAATATATTTATTTAAATTATTAAAATTATTTTTTTAAAATAAACATACTCGTGTTAATTATAAAATCATTTAAAATAATATGAACATGTTTATTTAAATTAAACATTTTTAAACATAATAAGATACATTTGTTTAAAATTTTCAATTTAAAGATAGTACCAACACACTTATCTTCTAATTTAAAATTAACAGTTTCAAAAACAGTTAATTTATTAAAACTGTATAGATATAAACATATATATATAATAATACGAGTAAATTTATTTTTATTAAATTAAGTTATTGACAAAAAATATATCGAAAAATCTAATGTTTTTAGTGAAACGGAGGGGACAATTATTGAGAAAAAATTTGTCGCTAACGAAAAAGAATTTATCGGTAAATAATTGACAAAAAAATCTGTCAATAAATAATTTTTTATGAGACTTTTACGTAAGAATAAAATCCGTCAGTAATTTTGTCAATAACAAAAAAATTGTCTATAATAAAAACTAAATATGTCTATAAATTCATTTATAACAAATAATTTTCTAATTATAATTATTTAAATAAAATAAAAAAAAAGTCTAGGAGCCAGTAATTTTTGTATTTTCTGACCAGCACTTAACCATCAAAACAAAAGTGAGTGATCTCTCACCATTAGATGTAATCTCACACCATTAAGAATACTATTGATGACCAATTAATAGTTATAAAACATCAAAATTACTGGTCTCTAGCATTTTTAAAAAATATACTAATACAATTTAAAATAATGCCATAATAAAAATAAGTTCACCAATTCATAAACAATTTTCATGTAAATAGACAAATTCATCTGTATAACGAACGAATTTTATGTTAATAGACACTTATTACCTATTAGTGATGTAGTCTCCATCTTCTAAACAGTTTTCACTATCCAAATTCCATCCTCTCTAGTAAACTCCATATTTAAGAATAACATCCCAATAATTCATAATTCAAAATCAATATAAAAAATAAAAAGTGATTAAAACTAAAGTTTATTTTAATGATTTATGATTATCCAACTTTTCAAAAACTTAATATCGTATTAGCCTTTTTTTACTTGTGTCCTTTTGTTGTTAACCACCCAATTAAGAAAAACCATTAGACCATCGTTGGTTAATCTCAAAAATTATTTGGTAACGAAAATAAATTAATAAAAAATAATTATAATTTATTTTATTTAATATTTATTAATTATTATAATAATTAATAAATATTAAATAAAATGAATTTTTACTATTTTTTTGTCTTTTTAATATTATTGATTTAGTTTTATAGACATTTTGTGCAAAATTAGTTTGCCATAAAATGTTTGTAATTAGGATCAGGGTATGATTTTTTTTAAAATATTAACACCTCACTCCCTTTAATTGAAGCACCTTTCTATTCCTCTCCATTCTTTCTTCATTCCGTCGATCCTTTCAAACATAGCTGTTGTCGTCGTGACAAGAAGCGCCGACGTCGTCGTCATCTACTACCATGTCTATAACTTTGCCGTTTAATTATTAAAGAATTCCTAACTTCTTAATTGAGTATGGGTCATTTGAGCTATAACTCATTAACTGATAAAACATATATTCACATGTAAAATATAATATAATAAAATAAATCTATTCAAAGTATAATTAAAATTATGTTTAAAATTATGAACATACAACACGTCGGCGCTTCTTGTCACGACTGCGACGGCGATGCTTAGAAGGCCCGAAGCTACGTGATGAAGAAAAAATGAAGGAGTGAAAATGTGCTTCAATTAACGGGAGTGGAGTTTTGATATTTTAAGAAATTATACCATTGCTCATCTTAAATAATAAATTACAAAATAACCCAACTAGGGTTAAGATAATGACCAATTAAATTGTAACATATCATAAAAAATAACTTACATATTATTTTAGAGGAGATTAAATAGAATTTACCTTTTTTAATAACATAATATAATATATGATCTAGGGAAATAAAATACAAAGTATAAAAAAGATCATGTAAATTTTTAATATAATATTAAAGTCATGATATTAAATTTCTAAACAATTTTAAATAAAGTTAAATTCATTAAATTAAATAATTCATTATCTCAAACATTCACTTGTGTATGTTTGAAACGTGTATGAAACGACGTGACTATTATCCCTACCCATCACATACCCAAACAACTAGTATTATTCATATCCGCCGCAAAATTCAATCAACAGCTGAAAAAGCCACCCATTTGGGAAAGCCAAGGTCTAGTTGGCTCAAATTACCATCCCTATGACCCTATTCAATATTGAAGATCATTCCACCAATATCATTACTGCCCTGCCTATCTAGAGTATTCATTATTCAAACGGTAGAACGAGCATCGAACTCATATCATTATGAAATATAAAAGTTTATTGAATTAATAGTTGAATTGGTCGTTGAAGAATTTGCGAATCAAAATGGCCTGGATCAGATGGCGAATTAGTTGCCTCTTAAAATGTTGCATCCGGATTCAATTCCCAACCAAGACTACATTGTGATTTAAGAACTGCATAGTGTGGAGTGGATGTGTGAGTAGTGTAAAAAAAAAATGTCATATAACATATACATAACGCTCAAACAGTGTTTCAGTTTAGCATTCATTGAGATTGTTAACATCATAATTAACAAAATATTACTAGGACTCGCAGGTGTATCTTTTAGAAACTATTTTGATGAATCAAATTTTTAAGAGACTAATTTAATTTACTGATAAATTTTCAGAGACTTATTTAATTATTAACCCCATACGCTGAAAACACCCAAAAAAAAAATATTTTAGTATATTGAGTATAAATCCTTCTTTTGCACAGATATATATAATTTTTTTTTTTTACCAAAGATATGAGACTCGAACCCGCAACCTCTTAATTGAGTATGGGGAGATTATGCCATTTGAGTTATAACTCATTGACTAAAAATTTGGAAAGATAGGAGACTCAAACCCGCAACCTCTTAATTGAGTATGGGGAGTCTATGCCATTTGAGCTATTACTATATAATTATTATTATTATAATAATAATAATGATTGTTATATATTATCATATTGGTAAGTATAATTAGTTTTCACACTTACTATTTAAATGATCATACAAACGAAATGATTTCAAGCACATTTACAATGTCAACCAATAAAAATTTAAAAAGGTTGTGGGTGGTTATCACAATGAGTAGTTCCTCATTAAGAATCATAACTTCTATGGGCTAACGGTGTAAAAACGTCCAACCCTGTAAATACATAAAAATTAAATCCATTATAATATTTGAATAATTAGCATTAACTTATTCTACCACTCTCACTACATAAGGCATATCCTTATTTCTACAAAGTTTCCCGTTCTTGATTGTAGTTTTTGTTTTTAGCTAGCCAAAGAAACGTGAGTACTTAACCTCTATATAAATATTACAGTTAAAAATAGAATATTGATGAATTAGATTAGAATTAGTTACAAAAGTATCTACACATTTGCATGCATATTTGTGGTTTGGAAGTGGTAGACTATCTGAGTCAGAGAAATTATTACAAGTTCCATTAATATTGAATAGATTGATATAGAAGTTGTATGGAGAATGGGACCGATATACCAATAAATCTGTTAGACATTTAATCCAAACTTGATGAATAAATGTAGTTAATTTACAGCACCCCCAGATTTGCAAAGTGACAATAACATAACATAGACACACATACTTACATTGGGACAAGAATAGCTATGGTATTAATCACATAAGCTTTTACAAAAAATAAAATAAAATAAAATGAATTGAAAGAAAGAAAGAAAAATTGTAGTAGCAAACATTTCTCAGAAAGGTATCCTCTGTCAGCTTGATACATGTTAGAGAGAAAGAGAGAGACTTGAACTTACAACACAGAGAAGAGAGCTTTTAAGTGCCCTCCATTGACAAGATCTCGAGTTCAGCCCACCAGAGTGGAGAAAGTCTTGGGACGGCTTGGTCGGGCGATATTTTAAGCGCATCCCTCAGCTTGAGAGTTACATCCTTCATTGTTGGTCTTACACTTGCATCTGATTGAGTGCATTCATGGATCACATCAAATATCACACTCAGTTCTTCATCTTTGAATGATTGCAGCGTCGGATCAACAATAGAGCGGTCGCTTGTCTTCTCACGCAAGTACTTAGCAGACTGCGAAGTTCATGGAGAATCATTCTTTGTTAAACAATGTGGCTGCACTTATTTCATTTCCTCTTTTCTTTTTCAGGATTTTGTGAAAGAGACTTTATTGGTATTGTTTTCTATTTTAACAATTTTATGAAGGATAACACTAAACTCTTGTTCTTTTTTACTATTTTCTTCACAAAATTCTGAACCAAGAAATACTAAAAAAAAAAGAGAGGACAAACATGTACCCAGTCTGCAAGGACAGTAAGGTTGCCATGGTCCTGGTATGGTAGCTTCCCAGTAATGATTTCAAGCAATAAAACTCCAAATCTATAGACATCGTTTTCAGGACAGCACTCAGGCGGCAACTCGAATTGCTTTGATTCGCCTTCAGTTGTTTTGGTTGGCGATACTACATTCTTGCAAAAAACTACCTCTGCAATCTGAGAGATTGAAAGAAAGGAGATAAGTTAGTTTGCAACAATGTAACAAAAGCAAACAAAAGGAGTTCGAGATGTGAATACCTTAGCTGCAAAGTCATCAGTTAATAAAATAGCATCTGAACTCAGCTCGGAATGAGCTATTGGTGGATTGAGATCATGGTGCATGTACTGAAGACAATAAGCAGTGCCCATAATAACCCTCATCCTTGCACTCCAATCAAGGTGTTCAACTTCAGGAACTGAAATGAACAAGCATTAGATTGATTCAGATTTGCCATGTGCAAGATAGTAACTAAGGAAAAAAAGTATTACCATTCAGGTGATCATATAGGGTTCCACTTGGAGCATACTCAAACACCATCATCCTTGTGAAGGGTTGTTCTTCATCACAGTAACCAATTAGATTGGTGAAGTTCTTGTGGTTAATACGGGACAAAATATCAAGCTGAAGCATATAACAAACAAAAATTAGCAGCAGGTCAAGTTTGAGAATTGAGAGTCCTCTTGATTGAACAACTTGGGATCTTAATTCAAATATCTTTTATCTTTTTTAAACCTTTTTTCGATATGCCATCTCCATGCTCTTTGTCCAATGTGCTGAAGAAGTAATAGTAGTAGAAGCAACAGCAATCTCAACGCCACTGGACAGAGTTCCTTTGTATATGGTGCATGAACCTAAATCATAAATGATATTGCTGAAATCTTCACAAGCTGTCTCCAGCTCCGCTCGGTTCAATTTTGGGACACCTGCATTTCATATGGAGACATCAACCAATATCACCATTTTAAATGAGATTATAAACACAAACATCCCATTTTAAATTTTTCAACAAAATTCGACACTAGGAGATAGGCTGAATGTAATTGTTCATTTGAATCATATACAAGATGTGGTTTTTATTTGTCTCATTGGATTGCTACCTGTTACAAATGCTTTCTGCAACTGTCCACTTATTCCTGTCCTCCAGGGCTTTATTACTTTTACAGCTCGTTTTCTCCAAATCCAAAGAAGGACCAAAATAATAATGACCAAGAGAAGCACACATATAACAATAACAACAATCTTCCACGGGCTTGAACCATTTTCATTTGAAGAAGGACTATCGTTTGGAGGAGAATTAGAACTTGAAGGTGGTGAGTTGGGTGAATCAGTTTGTTTGGAAACTGGTACAGCTGGGAAAGATCCACTACTCAGGGTAGTTGGAACGGAACTAATCGGTACAGGCGCCCCGGCAAAAGGTGCAGCGGCAAGGTTACTGCTGGACTCATCAAGCAACCGTCGGCGTGCAGTATTGACTAGATTTGATGTACTTGGAGCAGTCTCTATCCCATCAGAACCTACAAGATGCAAGACATATTTTGAATGCAAATTAAAAGTGATTTTTCATTTTTCACAGGCTACAAATTAATCAATGTTCTATACTCACCGGGCAAATTGTCACAGTTATTCCCTCTGATTCCATGAGAGGAGGCCTTCTCTGACTTGAACCTTAAAATCAGAGTAGACAAAACAATGATATCCAACATCTGAGTGAAACATGGAAGGAAAGCATGAAATGGACAAATTAAGATCACTAGACCAAGGAGAAATATGAACCGCTTACCATTGTGCCAACTTTCTATTTCTGAGGTGAGGTGAAGTTTTCAGAGATGAATAATGCTCAACGACTTCAATTGTATTGCCACAAGCCAACCTATGTGAAAACAATATTTCATTTAAAAGTATACCCAGAAATCTACTAAAACACTAGCATTTTTTTTTCCGTTTAGTGAGGTTGGTTATATAGAGCAAATAACATCATAGTATCCTATTATAAACATGTCTATGTACAACTATTTAAATCTAATAAAACTGCAATAACTCCAGCTTATTTAGATCTCCAGGTTCTTTGGGAATGGTGACAGAAAAATTCTTCTTGCATAACAAATTCTGATTTAGAAATACAATGAAATATAGAACTTGCCAGGAGCATCCATAAACTTTGTAGTGGAATAATAACATTTTTTACGCATATCATGACTACTAAGACAATTTAAGAAAGATTTCTATATGACAAATATCGAGCTATAAGATTTTTTTTATTATTACAATTTAAAAGATAAAATTCAATCAGAGCTTTCACAGCTTCAAGAGGAATGCTGATAGGGATAGTTTCCCAAGCTCAGGGGCCAACGCCCCTGCCAAAGATAGTCCATTCAGCTCCCTACAAGAAATAACACTAAGGCATAAAATCCAATAAGCATGCCATGTTCAGCATTGCATTCATATCTATCAAACTAGCAGCTTTCTCAAAACAAGAAGAATGACCTTCACTAAAATAAGTGATTCTCACTGAAAAAAAGCTATAAAGAGGGCAACACCATGGAACTTACAGCATGTTCACTTTACCATCAACACAATGGGCACCTGACCACTTGCAGGCATCATAATCATTTGAATTCCAATTTGCTAGAGCGCCGTAAGGATCAGTCAGCCGAAATTTCAGTAGAGCCAATCCTGTTTCTATCCATTGAAATGCATCATGAAGAAATCATACAATAGACACAAGAAAAAGAATATGTCAATGGGGTTGTGGGTGGAACCGTGGAAGTAAAGCAAGAGGAAAATCCATGAAAATCACCTTCATCATTCAGAGAGCAAGACTGCTGAATTCCACACGCAGAAATCAATAGAATGTAACTCCAAAGGCATAACCCAAAGGGGCCCCATTTACTTTCCATATCTTTGTGAGGCCAATGCCACACTGGTAGACTTTGAGACCAAGTCAATATCTCTTTATAGCCAGGAAGCTATATGATACATGCATAGCATATGTACAAAACTTTCCAGGTTTTTTCAGTAACAAAAAACCCTTCAACCTCTCCTATCCAGCAGAAATTCACTAACTAGGCAAAACGCATGTATAATTACAAAAGGAATGCAAAATTAATAGCAGGTCTGGGGTCTGAAGATCACGTCAGGGTCCCTCATTTTCTGTATTTTATCTTTTCCTTACAACCTTGTGCCCAGCAAGTACATAACCGAGCTCAATATCCCTCTCTCAGAATGATTCCCAGCAATGTTTGGGGGAGCTGAAAGAAATGACACCAACATCAACCAAATGATTTCATTTCCTTTTCACAGAACATAATAATGAAAATGCTGACAATCACCAACCAAAGACATAACAATGAAGAAACAAAGAATAACCCCATTGGCAAGCAAGCTCAATGCTTTTTTCCTTTTTCCCTTTTTCAAAAAAGAAACCAAAAAAAAAAGGCAAAAGGGAGCATTGAATTACCATGCAAAAGGGAGAAAGGAATCGAACCAATCGACAATGCAGGATGCAATGCAAGTAGGCAGAGATCAAATTTCAGGAAGAAGGAAAAAGGGGGCAGCAGAAGAAGAAGAAGAAGAAAAAAAAAACAATCTTTTGAATGCAAAGATTGATCTTTTTTTCTTTTTTCTCCGGAGGAAAAACAGAACTGAACCCCTTAATGTTCCCTTGTAATGGTGCCCTTTGCAGGATGATCTCAGAGGAAGCTCTCTTCGACCATGTCCGTCAGGGCAGAGGCGCGTTCTTTCTTTCTCTCTGTGTCTCTCTTTCTCGCACACACAATCTTGTTTTTCTCGATCTCTCATGCAACGTCGTTTGTTGTCTTCTTTTGTCATATTTTTCTCTCTCATCACCGCTGCCAGCCACAATTCCCATCTCATTATTTTCTTTTACTTTTATTATAAAACTAATTAATTCATTTTCTTTCTTTCTTTTTTGGGATGGAATTAATTAATTAATCAAATACTTTTCTAAAAGAGAAAATTAGTTATTTGGGCCACCACATCCAACTCACTCTCACGTGTTTTAAATATACAAGATAATGATAAATTGATTTTGTTTTTATTGAAATATATTACATAAGCATACAATACCATATATACAATACCAATAAAATTTTAATTTTTGACGAATCAATCTTTAATCTCTTAAATTTAAAAATACAGTAGAAAACCAAACAAATAGCTCAGTCCAAAAAAACTTATAATGGGCTTTTGGTAGCATTAATGAAAAGTAATTAGTTATGGGTCGCTTGGTTTTTTGGTCATTGGATCAAAGAGGAAGCAAAGCGTATGCATAGCCCTTTTTTGTTTTGCGCCCGGGTGGTTTAAGAAAAATGCTACTTGTGGTTTAAAATAAGATTGTACATAGATCGAATAATATCTGTATATTTGCGATAATCATCTGCATCTGATCTAAATTTTGCAGATATTATCTAATCCGCAAAATTATCGGATCGAATTGCCAATTTGATAGTAATTTCTGCGGATTTGATTTGCAGGTCCGCACGCTTCATATAAATAGCATAATTTATGATATCTTGTTTTTAATTTTTATGTTGTATTTCAACTTCGAATAATTAAACTTAGATTTTGTGTTATTATTATTTTTTTTATTATTCAAGAGAACTTTATTGATAATATTTTAAAAGTAAATAGACTTTAACAGGTGAAAAAATAGATTTTTTGGACATTTTTATAAAAATAGTCAAACAGGGACTTAAAATGTTTTTTTTTTTAATTATGTAGATATACTCGATATTGGATCCGATCCGACTTTAAAAAATGCGAATATTGTATCTGATCTAATAAGTACAATGCGAATCAGATAGAATTATATGTTATATTCGATTCGATCTGATCCGTGTGTAGCTCTAATTTAAAATGGTAATCAAGTTAAAACAAAAAAAAACCACTTATGATTGTATCTCCTAGCTAGTGTTGGAACTTTAGATATTTGCTATAAGTGAAATTTATACTCCAAAAGGGACTATCAGAATTTTTTATTTTTGGTCATCATTTAATTTTTAATTTAATTTTTTTTAATTTAATTTTTTTAATTTAGTAATTTAACAATATATTTTATTCCATATATTTAAATATTGATAACTAACTAATGACTAAAAATACCAAATTTTAATAGTTTTTTAACTTTATTTTTTGTCATCATTTAATTATTAATTTAATTTTTTTTAATTTAATTTTTTTAATTTAGTAATTTAACAATATATTTTATTCCATATATTTAAATATTGATAACTAACTAATGACTAAAAATACCAAATTTTAATAGTTTTTTAACATCTCTCGAAATAAAATTCTAATAAATAAAATGTTTACTCTATCACAAGTATACATCTAAAGAGGAAGAGAATTTTAAACTAATCCTTTATGACTATGATTATGACTATGATTATGATGAGTATTTCCTCGCTCATTATTATACACAACCGTATGGCGTATATCAATAATTATTACATTCTACAAAAAATAAAGAATGGACAAAAAAGGGAAAATAATAATACTATACCTTAGCACATGGATTATGGATATAAAAGTACTTATTGTGATGCTTGTTATCAGACATGATTCTCCTTTATGGGTGAATAAAAAATGCTTAATATGTTTGTAGTATTTTATAGGTGTTGATCGCTGATATATGTCAGTATCTAGTTTGGACGTACGTCTTCATCCATGAAATATTAAAAATGATGCCTAATTCTTTTAAAGATTCTTATGCTATTCAATACATTGTGAAATGTCAACTATCACTAATAATATATATATGTCAAGACAAAATCAACCTACTATTATTAAACTTTTTTAATGACTAGCCAGCAGTGTTCTTAATTAGTTAGGGAAATTTTTATATTTTCTCCATCACCACACCATATGTAGCTTAGTACAGTTAATAATTTATTATGCAAATATAATTCATTACTTAAATTTTTAACAAAAATAGAAGAATTCATTTCTCTATTATTCTCGATAAGAATTATCTAACAACAATTTAATTATAATAATTTCTTATTAATCCCGGGCAAAAGGCAGTGGTACTGGTATAGACCTTTGCTTGTTTTACACGTAATAATGTTTGCAAAACTAAGACAGAGACGGAGAGACTGAGATTTTTTTTTTGGTGACTTGAGAGACTGAGATTTAGTATTATATTTGTTGATTTAGAGACTAGTATTAAAATTTATGTTTTTATTCCCAAAATTTTAGTATTTTCGTACCTCTAAAAAGTAGGGACACAGGAGACTAAAATTTTTAGAGATAAAAACTGAAACTTTAATAACATTTTATATCTAAAATACCTTCATTTCAATTAATTAATTCCAATTTTACCCTTTGCACAAATTAAATTAGAATTTCATTTTTGTTTCAATTTTTGTCTCCCACTTTTGCACCAAACAAAATACTAAAATTTATTCCAATCTCTGTCTCTTAGTCTCTGTCTCTCAGTCTACTAAATCTTTCCGTTTCTGTCTTTTCACCAAACGTTATCTAAGAGTGTGTTTATTAGTCTAAGTATTTTCTATTTTTATTTTTTATGAAAAAAAAACGTGTTTTTTCATACTTTTGAAAACAATTTTAGAAAATATAAACATATAAGGAAATAACTAATTTTCAACCAATTTCAATAAACTTCAATCCTAAAACCCTGAGTCTTTTAATAACCAATCCAGTTGATTGTTGTTCTCGTAGTTAACATTTTACAAATGACAAACCAAACGTTTTTCTTAGAAATATGAAAATTAAAAATAAAATCAGAAAATAGTTTTTTACACCAAACAAACCCTAATAGTTTAACTGAGAGAATATCTGTCATCACATTCACACATACACACACTCATGCACATACAAATGTATATTATCTTTTTGGAGTTTGGTGTGTCATGCAGCTAGCTAGCTAGCTAGTGGCCAAAACCTCATTTCTAAGAGCTCCACACATACAACATATATACATATGTATCTCAAAACCCTGATTCATTTGTCCTTTTGGGACTAATTTAATTAAACAACTCAATGCAAACAGTAAAAACCTTTTCGAGATGGCATGTAGTGGAAATGCTCAGCACATTTTGTGGGAAAGGCACCTATGTTTTCTTTGTTTCTTTCGCTCCTACTTTCTATCTTCCCAAAAACTTAAACTGATTTTGGAGTTCACCAAGAATCGAACTCTTGACCTTTTTGGATCTAGCGCTCTAATACTATGTCATGATACCACTCATCCCAAAAACTTCAGCTGATGGAAAAAGATAACACTAATAATTATATCTCTAATACTCTCTAAACCTCTATTGTCCACATTGTATAAATATTCCATTGGCTCCTCGTACTTTTTTCTTCCTAATATTACCGCTACCTTAATTTCTAACCGGGATAAATACACATAATAAGATTTTTTTTTTTTTTATCAAAGATAGGAGACTCGAACCCCCAACCTCTTAATTGAGTATGGAGAGATTATGCCATTTGAACTATAACCATGGTTCTGAAAACTGGACCGGACCGGCCGGTTCAACCGGAAAAACCGGGAACCGGTTACCTAGCCGGTCCGGGTAACCTAAAAAACCGAATGGCAAAAAACCGGTTAAAAAACCGGTCGAACCGGCGGTTAACCGGCAAATCGGAAGAACCGTCCGGTTTTTTGGCGGTTCAGTGGTTTGGAAATTCAAAAGCAAAACGACGTCGTTTTGGCTATTTTTTTAAAAAAAAAAAAAAAAGAGAGAAACAACCGAATGGCCGGTTAAAAAACCGGTCGAACCGGCGGTTAACCGGCAAATCGGAAGAACCGTCCGGTTTTTTGGCGGTTCAGTGGTTTGTGGTTTGGGATGCCAAACGACGTCGTTTTGGCATTTTAAAAAAAAAAAAAGGAGAAAGGGGTTCGCGAAAGTCTCCTAAGCCACTAACCCTAATCTGAGTTATCCCCCCCTCCCTTTCCTTCCCCTTTCTTCCCCTTTCCCCTAACCTAATTGAGCATTCGGCGGTAGCCTCCGTTCACCCACCAACCATCGACAGCAACAGCGACCACCACCGGCCGAGCCCGCCTCCTTCTGAATTCGGTAAGACTCTGTTCTTTCACCTATGCTTCTTGATTTTGATTTTTCGAGGTTCTGATCTTGTTCTGTGAGCTCGCCACTGTCACCTCCAACAAACGCCTGATCGAAGCTTCACCGTCGCAGACGAGGGATCTTCTGGTCGTCGTCGGCCGTCTAGTCATCGTCGGGCATTTGGTCGTCGGCTTGTCATCCTTGTCATCGGCATCGTCTGGTCGTCGTCAGGCATCTGGTCGTCGTCATCTGGCTGTGCTCTTCCGCGGTGAGTATTCTAAGTCTCTAACATAACATCTTTTTTTTTCAATGAATTTTGTTTATTTGGTTTGGGTTGCTGACTTGTTGACTTACTGAATTTTGTTTCTCTGTATGAACTGGGTTGTTGACTTGCTGATGTTATTGAGTTCATGGATTTTTTGGTTTTTATTTTCAATTGATTTTTTTATTCAGTGAGAAATTTAGGGCAGATTTTAGTTTAGAGCTTCAGATGGCAGATGCAGAGTTTTTCAGTTTTTCTTTTGAGTTCTTATTCTGCTTTTCAATTTTTTTTGTTAATTATATGGATTAAAGGTTTTGTAATTTTGAATAAATTTGATGTAAATTCAATTTTGAAATTTTGAACTTTGCTATATAAGTTCAATTCTGTTGTATTGAATTCTGCTATATTGAGTTTGGTGAATTAACTGATGAATTGATGAATTTAATTATGTTGAATACTGTATGAATTGTATGAATTGATGTATTTGTCTGCACCAGCCCTTTTAGTTCTTCTTCCAAGAGCATGGGTTAGCCGGATAATCGTTCTTATTTCAAAGGAGGAGTTCTTTTAACTTTCACAAGAGCGTATTCTAGGGAC
>NC_029787.2:135330252-135338018 GCF_000816755.2 Arachis ipaensis | reverse complement strand
AGTCTCACCCTCTCACAAGAGAAAGCACAGCATAGCCACCACGGGCAGAAGAGAAAGCACCCACGGGCCACGATCGAGCAGCCCCTCTTCGCTGTTGCATAGCCACCACCATCGCCACCGCATCCCACCGCCATCGCCACCGCATCCCACATCCCACAGCCCCTCTTCGCCGTCCCACATCTCACCTTCCTTCTCGCCGCCGGTGAGTATTGACTAGTGACTACTGAGTTCTTCTGTTCTTCAATCTTTTTGAGTTTTTGTTTTTGTTCTTCTGTTCTTCTGTGCTCTGGCCTTTTGTTTCTGTTCTTTTGTTCTTCTGTTCTTCAATTAAATTTTTTATTTTTTATTCAGTGAAGAATTTAGGGCAGATTTGAAGTAGGTTGATGTTCTTCAGATGCAGAGTTCTTCTCTTGACATCTTGTTCTGTTTTTTAGTTGTTTTTATGTTGTTAATTATATGATTAATCATTCTGTTATTTTAAAAGCATTTGATGTAGGTTCAATTTCAGAATTCTGCTCTGTTGATGTAGGTTCAATTTTCTCAATCTGCGACTTTCTATCTCTGAGTCGAAGCTGAGCCTCTGTTCCATCCTCTTTTCGTAGAGTTTCTTGGTCTGCGGCGACCTCTCATTGCCGTCTCTGGTCGTGGCAGCATCATAGTACGACAGCAACTCTTTCCTCCCTTCTTCATTTCCATCTTTGACTAGTACTTCAGGTTTTTGTTCTGTTTTCTCTTGCTGTTTTGTTTAGCTTTAATTCTATAGTTTGTTCTACATTAGTTTAGTTGGATTTTTTATTTCTGTTAGTGGATTCTAGGTTGTTGGAATAAGGTAGTTCAGTTTGTAGATTCTAGGTTTGTTGCAAGTTTTGAGAATTGGAAATTTCTCGGTTGGCTGATGCTTTGCTTGCTTATATAAGCTTGGTTACTTCTATTTGTTGTTGTGTTTGGCTGTATTAAGTGTGGAAGTTGTTGAATGGATAAGCATTGTAGCTGAAGTTTGTTTGTTTATGCTAAATTTGTACATTGCGTGTGCTAGGTGTTCGATTAAATGCCTCTGATGCTTTGAGTTTGAATTATATGTTGTAGTTACCATATAGTTTGAACCACTCTTTGTTTAGGCAAATTGTTCAAGAATAATGCACTTTGGGTTGTCTCTTGATGCTTGTTTAAGTTATGAAACTCATGTTTATCCATTGCTCATGGTAGCTCTTCATGCTTGTGGTTGATGTTATTTTTGTTATGAAAACACCTAAATGAGTGAAATGCTCAAACTTCTTGCAATTTAGGTAATTTCATAGACAGAATGCTTTAATTTTGTGAAGTGATGGTGACTTTTAATGATAAATTATGAATAATTTATTTTGTGAAATTGTTAAATTTTGAATTTTATTAGTTTAGAAATGATTGAATTTAAATTTTTAAAATTATGTATTGAATTTTTTATGATTTTACTCTATATTTAATTAAACCGGTTCAACCACGGTTCAACCCCGGTTAAACCATTGAACCATTGAACCAGTAACTCGACCGGTTCGATGACCGGTCCGGTTCTCGCAACCTTGACTATAACTCATTGGCAACACGCATAATAAGTTGGTATCGAATTAGTTGTGTGATAAATAAACTTATCTCGTGCCTTATACAAAGAAAAAAAAAATTCTTTAAACAAAACAACTACGGTTTATTAAACTAATAATAACTTAGTCAAATTATTCTAACAAATTAATAAGGTATGTCTCGTTAATAATTAAAGAGAAAAAATTATTAATAAGTACAATGCAATTTAGCAAAATAAAAAATGAAAAGTAAATTATTCTTAGATGATTCAATGCGAGTCCTACACAAAATAAGATTATTGACTAAAAAATGCTTAATTTCTCAATTTCGTACAACTAATTACTCTTTATTAGCTAGTAGTCAGTACAGATAGAGCAGAATATAGTAGTATTTGTTGTGATGATGATGGTTTCTTTTTAGTATTTTGCAATGTTGTTGTTCTTTTGAAAAAATAAACAAAGACAAACAAATTAAAAACTGGAGTAGAAAATCAGAAATGGAAAATATCATGGCATTGATAAGGACATAATAAGTGAGTTAAAAGCACATATGGTTAAGAGGGATTCAAAAAATTAGAAGAGTTGGATGTACCATCAATTAAAAGTCAATAAAGTTGATGTAAACTTCAACTTCCTCCCTCCCCTCCCCCTTCCGATCACTCCCAAGCTTAATTTCCTTTAGAAGAAAAAGCTTAATTGTCAAACATTTTCTTGGTAATAAATCCTCCCTAGTTATTACCTCATTTCATTCTCTTGCAAAATATTATTGATAACGTTAAAAAATGTTACTTGCCCTTTAAAATTTAATTTTAGTTAACATTTAAATTTAATAATATATTATTTTAATTATTAATTAATTATGTCTTCTATTTTTAAGGATTCGTTATTATTTAATTAATTTAAATACCTATATACTTTTATATAATCGATTGTTCAAAAAATTAAGAAAGTTACTTATTTTTTATTTTTTCTCTCTTCTAATACACCACCATTACATTACACTTACGTGTCTCTCTCAAACTCTTTCTCTTTCAACACATCCAAAATGATAATAATATTTACTAATTATTTCATCAACATATCCGAAACTCATATCTATGTGATTTGTTTACAATTATAAATTTATAAAATTACACAATCAAAATCACAAAATTGCACACCAAATAATTAATAGGTAATAAAAATTATAAAAAAAAACGAACAAATTCTCAACACTTGCAAGAAAATACTACTCTCATATCTAATTCTTGAAAAATAAAAAATGGCACAATAGAAACACAGACACATTCAATACTAACATGAATAACATGAACACATTCAATGAATAACATGAACACATCCAAAATTAGATCATTACACATCTAAATTATACTAATATTCCAAATCCAAAATTAACAAAATAGTGAAAATTAGAATTTAGCACATCTAAATTACATTCATATTACAAAATGTCCCAATCATATATAGTTGTGCAAGTATAATTACCTTAGACGGAGAAGGATCGCGATGGTGGAGGAGATCCAGGATAAAGGAGGCGTGCGGGGAGCTGTGGGTTGCCGACGGAGCTGCGCATGCGCCGCCGATGGAGAAGTTCTTTGCAGGGGGAGGGGGAGCTCGTTGCGGGGGGAGGTGCGCGGCCCGGGAGAAGACGAACGCAGCAAGAAGGGGAGGCGCTGTAGCTCTGGGTTTTTAGTTTTTATGGAGGAAAGGTTTTCTTTGGTTATTGTAGAGAAGAGGTAACTAGTTAAAATCTGTGTTTAAAGGAATATTTAGGGTTTTATTTAGGATTTGTTAGTCTTAAAAAAAATAAATTTAAAATTTAACATTTTAATTTGGTTATTATGTTTCTTTAGATTTGTTTTTAAATTAAAAAAAAGACAGTAAATCTATTCAGATATATTTGTTTTAGTTTTTTTAAACTAATGTTAAAAAAGGCTGAATAAAGGACAATTTTAAAGGATACCTAGTTGCACTATATTATTATTACAACTTATGTTATCAGTGTAACTAGGTATCCTTTAAATATTGTCTTTTATTTAGCCTATTTTTAATACCAATCTTGCTATACATTCAAGTCTTTTTGACAACCAAATCCAACTAAGTTGGCCTAAACGCAACAAAAACTACTTTCATTACATGCATATGGTACACACGCCCACTTCACTAACGTAAACATATCCTTCTTTGTCTTCGCATTCCTTCTTCTTCTTCTTCTTCGCATTCTTCCTTCTTCTTCTTCGCATTCTTCCTTCTTCTTCGCGTGTTTTCTCTCCATCGTCGTTCTTTTATTCCTTATTTAATTCCTCTTAAGAGAGTAAAACAAAAAGAATTATGAGAGAATGAAATAATAAGACGAAGAAGATGAAGAAGAAGCAGTAAAATATGAGGAGGAGGAGAAGGAAGAATTTTGAATTATGCAAAACTTATCAAAATAAAATACACCAAAATTTCTTAACAAATACACATAAATTTCTTAGTTTTTACACTGAAATTTTGCTACAAAAATACAAAAATATCTTTTTTAATGCTGTATTTTTTTCTTCTTTTTTTCTCCTTATTTCTTTCTTTTAGTTGAATGAATGTAGGTTCATCTTCTTCCTAGTAGTTTTGCAACATTATGTATTTATTCTTCTTCTTTATTTATTTTTTTTTATTTTATTTTTATTCTTGTTAAGAGAGTAAAACAAGAAGAAACTTGAGAAAGTAAAATAAGAAGGAAAAGATGAATAAGAAAAAAAAGATGATGATGAGAAAGAAGAAGCAGCAGAAGATGAGGAGGAAGAAGATGAAGAGTTTTGAATTATAAAGAATTTATCAGAATAAAAATACACCGAAATTTATTAACGAATACACATAAATTTCTTAGTTTTACACTGAAACTTTGCTACAAAATAAAGTACAAAAATGTCTTTTTTAATGCTGTAATTTTTCTTATTCTTCTTTTTTTTTCTTATGTTTTCTTTTTTTAGTTGAATGAATGCAAGTTTATCCTCTTTCTAGTAATTTTGCAGCATTATGTATTTTTTCTTCTTCTTTATTTGATTTTTTTTGTTTTTATTCTTGTTAAGA
Source organism: Arachis ipaensis (assembly GCF_000816755.2). Taxonomy (NCBI): domain Eukaryota; kingdom Viridiplantae; phylum Streptophyta; class Magnoliopsida; order Fabales; family Fabaceae; genus Arachis; species Arachis ipaensis. The sequence goes on along the minus strand of NC_029787.2, from coordinate 135,333,393 downwards.
GAGTAAAACAAAAAGAAACTTGAGAAGGTAAAACAAGAATAAAAATATACAAAAAATTTTTAACAAATACACATAAATTTCTTAGTTTTTTACACCAAAACTTTACTACAAAAGCACAAAAATATCTTTTTTAATGCTGTATTTTTTCTTCTTCTTTTTTCTTTATTTATTTATTTCTTTTAGTTGCATGAATATAGGTTCATTATTGTTTTTATTCTTGTTAAAAGAGTAAAATAAGAAGAAACTTGAGAAGGTAAAACAAGAAGGAAAAGATGAATAAGAAAAAAAAGAAGATGATGATGATGAAAAGAAGAAGAAGAAGAAGAAGTAGTTACAAGACCTAGAGTAATTTATCATGGCCTAACGCAAGTAGTTATGGAATGATTAACACTTTAGTACTGCGATATCTCATTAGTAAGTTAATGTGCAGAAATAATCGGATAAATTGTGTGCTTTTTTGTCGGGTTGTAGAAGATATTCTCTCTCACCTTGAAGAAGGAAGGGTTGGACCCTTTATCGTTGTGCTAAGTTTTGAATTATGTAAAACTTATCAAAATAAAAATACACCATAATTTCTTAACAAATACACATAAATTTCTTAGCTTCTACACCAAAATTACTTAATGATTGCAACACGCAAACTCAGTTAAAAAATAAGCATACAAACAAGACTGAATTATGAACAAAAATATCCAAAATAATTTTGGATCAGACAACGTTATTAATATGACAAAAATTTAATGATAACAATAATAATAACGATGATAACGATAAAGAATATGACGATGACGATAACAATGATGACGATATAATGATAATGATGATGATGATGGTGGAGAAGGAGGAGGAGGAAAACTAATGAAAATAGGAAGAGAAAGAGGAGAACGTAGTGATGGTGGTGGTGATGATGATAACGAAAAAAAAAAAAAAGAGAAAAAGGAAAGAGAAGAAAAAGCAGCAACTGAGTAGTAATTAAGAAGAAGAAGAAGAAGAAGAAGGAGGAGGAGAAGGAAAAGGCGCGTGATTTGAGGAGGAGGAGAAGGAGAATGAGAAGGAAATGAAGAAGGAAAAGGCACGTGATTTGAAAAAGTGATTATAACAACTTGGTTAGATTTAGTTAAGTATTTTGCTTATAGATTTATTCTTTTTTAATATTAGTTTAAAAAACAAATCTAGAAAAACAGAATAACCAAATTAAAATTTAAAATTTAAATCTTCTTAACACTAATAAATCCTAAATAAAAATCTAAATATTCTTTTAAACACAGATTTTAACTAGTTATCTCTCCGATCCTCTACAGTAATCAAAGAAAACCTCGTCTTCATAAAAACTAAAAACCCAGAGATGCAGTGCCTCCCCTCCTCGCGACGTTCGTCTTCTCCTGCTCCGCGCATCTCCCTCCGCAACGAGCTCCACCTCCCCCCGCGAAGAACTTCTCCATCTGCGATGCGCGCGCAGCTCCATCGGCGACTTGCAGCTCCTCGGCGCACCTCCTCCGTCCATGCGTGCCTCCTCCGTCCTGGGTCTCCTCCACCGTTGCGACCCTTCTCCATCTAAAGTAATGCTGCTTGCACAACTATGTATGATGGGAGTTTTGTAATATGAATGTAATTTAGATGTGCTAAACCATAATTTTCACTACTCTGTTGATTTTGGGTTTGGAATATTAGTGTAGTTTGGATGTGTAATGATCTAATTATGGATGTGTCCATGTTATTCATGTTAATATTGGATGTGTCTGTGTTTCTACCGTGCCATTTCTAATTTTTCAGAAATTAGATGAGAGTACTATTGTTCTTGTAAGTGTTAAGGATTTGTTCATTTTTATTGGTAATTTTTGTTGCTTATTAATTATTTGGTTTACAATAATCTTGTGACTTTGGTTGTGTAATCTTATAATTTTAAATGTGTAATTTTATAAATTTAGAATTGTAAACAAATCACATAAATATGAATTTTGGATGTGTTGATGAAATAATCAATTGGTATTATTATCATTTTAGATGTGTTGAAAGAGTTTGAGAGAGACCCGTACATGTGGTGTGATGGTGGTGTATTAGAAGAGAGAGGAAATATTTTTATTTATTTTTTAACCATTGATATCATAAAAGTGAATATTTAAATTAATTAAATAATAAGGAATCCTAAAAAATAAGAGACATAATTAATTAAAGAATTAAAATAATATATTATTAAATTTAAAGATTTACCAAAAATTAAATTTTAAAGGAAAAATAACATTTTTCGTAAAAATATACTAGGTTTATTTTAGATTATTCTTATTGTTTTGCTTAAAGAATTTCTCACTTAGCTATAAAATTATGTGAACAGTGATATGAGTACAACCAAGATCGATATTCAAATCATATATACAATTAACAATCATCATGCATGCACTTGGATTAATCAGTAAATTTTATAATGAATTGACAAATGTCCGTGTAAACTGAGTTATTTATTTTATTTCCACCATTGACTCCATTGTATAGGATCCTAAAATGTACTTATCTTCATTTGTGCACGTATGTTTCCTACCAAAATGGACTATTTTCATATTCACGGCAACAATTATTAACACTATATTGTCCAATAATATATATGGCGCAATATTCTATAAACAATGCTAAGAATCAGACGTCATCATACAGCAGTTACACACACGCCGTAAATAGGAAAGAAGGCTGTGGAAACCTATGGTATTAAAATTAAGAAATAAAACCATTTAAGAATGAATAATAACTTATTATTATTATATATAATAGTGGTGATGACGATTAAGAAATTGATATCATCACAAAGACAGAAGAAAAACGTAGTGTTTGAATGAGAAGGAACAAAGAAAGTCTTAGTTTTAGGTGAGATGAAATTAAAAGGTCGATGAAGGAACGGGTCCACATAATACTACAGAGGCTCTCATATATTAAGATTATTATAGCATATAGAGCTAGGTGAATTAATTTGACTAAATACATACATATATGAATGTATGACAATAACAAATTAAATTAAATTAAATTAAAGGGAGATGAAGTGTGTACCTAGCACACAGGTCAAATAATTAAGATATTTAAGATAATCACGAGCAATCTAGCAAAGCTAGGTAGATATATAGCTAAAGAGGGACAGGGATAATTAGAAAG
>NC_029787.2:135326304-135329996 GCF_000816755.2 Arachis ipaensis | reverse complement strand
TAATAACAAGTAGTCTGTCAGAATATTATTGTTCATTTAAATTTAAATTTGAATTTTTTTTTTTATATATAAAGTTGTATATTATCTTAAACTTATGACGCCAATTCTGCTGCTGAATGATACACCAAAAAGGCATAAAAAACAACCAGGAGGTATCAAGTCATATATCCTCTCTTTCTCTTTCTCTCTCTCTCTCCATCCATATCAAAGAAACACAACATGGATCTTTAATTTCCCAAGAGAGATCAGAGAATATGTGATATATGTTTGATCGGCGAAGTTGCACATATGATCCCAAGTGTTGGAAGAGAAAAATAGAGGCACAACATCCATTATAATAAATGGTTAGTATATATTTTTCTTAACTTGAACAAGATATATGAAACTAATAATTAACAAGATCAACAGTCATAAGTTCATATACATAATTATTCTTTTAAATTGTTTTCATGGTTTTCTTGTTCCCACCCACCTTCCTTTTTTGTGAAGTACTAATCATGAGTTGATAATATTATTCCGAGATTTTTGTGTATTTCTCTATAATCATCATCAATTCGTAAATATACTTATTGTTCCTGAGAAAAATTTTAGCCACCACTGGATTTTCCCCTCACAAGTGCCCTATTAGATTAGAGCATGATGGTTGGCTGTGATTTAATCTCTCAACATATATATGTTGTTATCTTATCTTCCATTAATTAATGTGCATATGCTAATCTTTTCTTCATGATATGATGCATCTTTTTGCTGATATCTCCAGAGAGGGATCGGAATGACCTAACAAGATTATACTGTGTTCAAACACATGTTTTTTTTTTTTTTTTTTTATTACTATTATATTCCTACTCTTACTTTGATCACTCCATATGTGCGCTCAGTTAATAATTCCTTACTTTTCCCTTTTATGCTCATATTTTGATTGCTAGGTAGATATAGCTCATTAATTTTTTACTTTAACGCCGAAATTCCTCAATTTTTTTGACAGCGCTCTTCAAGCTAAGGTATATTAAAGATCAGATAGAGAAGTAGGCAGCTTAATTTCTTTATTCATCAGTATTACTCTAAACTACTTTTGACCTACTACTACCGTAACATACATACAAGGATATTAAATTAAAATCAATGTTTTCCACTATACAAATTAGTTTACCATGGCCTCGGCTAATTGCTTCAGTGAATATAGGTTTTAAAGGCTAGCTAGTAATTAATTACTACTGTATATATAGATAGAGTGGTCAATACTACATACAGCCTGTATGTTCTTGTTTAATTATTTGTTATTAGTTGTGTGTATATTTAAATGTTTGCATCCTTGTTTTGGTTTTCAGAGATAATTTGTAAAGGAGGAATTCAAGAAATTATTGTAGCATTTATATTGAGCGGCATCGCATCTGCTAAAATAAATAAATATGTCAGAGGGATTTGAGATTCATCAAGAGAATAATGAAGGAAGTGGCGGGAAGAGTAGTAATGATAATGAGGGTGAGGAAAATTCATTTGACTTGAATGAAGGAGCGGGTATGAGTGATGATGAGGAATTGGAAGAAGAGAATAATAATAATGAAGCAAAGGAGGATGAAGAAACAAACCCAAGTAGCAGCAGCACAGCATCAAGAGAAGGGAAGAGAGGGAGTGGTGTGAGACAATATGTGAGATCAAAGATGCCAAGGCTTCGTTGGACTCCTGATCTTCATCTCTCCTTTGTCCATGCTGTTCAGAGGCTTGGAGGTCAAGAAAGTAAGTCAAGTTTTGCCCTAATTAATCAACATATAATATAAATGTATGTTATAATTGCTAGCTATATTCAATTGCTGCAGGAGCAACACCTAAATTGGTGCTTCAGTTAATGAATGTCAGAGGCCTAAGCATTGCTCATGTCAAGAGTCACTTGCAGGTAGCTATTCGATGTATTTATACTACTACTGCTCATGTATTATTTTCCTTATGTATGTAATTAAGTAATAATTTCATGGTTACTTTGCAATTTTCATTTCAGATGTATCGAAGCAAGAAACTTGATGACTCTGGCCAAGGTGAGGAACTGAGGACTATTCTATTTTCGATCTTCTGATATGACTATTATTAAAATTAAAGTAATATTTTTTTATTATTAAATAATATTTTTTAAACAATAATATTTAAAATAAATATTTTTATAATTTTAAAAAATATATAATTTTAATTTTAATTATATTGGTATACTGACTTCGGTCAATGCTGTGGACTTCCAATAGAAACAATGCCTCTTTCAATTTTCTTTATCCAATCAAATTAATTATTTTGTTTATATACATTTTCTTGAGAAGGTAATTATATTGGTATAGTTAATAAACATTTTAATTTTTTTTTCTGGGTAGATAATAATAATAATAATAATTTGGTTTCAGACGAAGCTGATCAATACAACAAAATAATTAATAATAGTCTATCTAAGCTGAATAAAGCTCCTGCATGTAAGATGCATTCTCTGCATAAAGTCCACATTTTTCAACAGTTAGATTAGAGTAGGTAGTAGAGAGGTTACCAATAATTTAACGTGTTATATATTAGGAATATACGAGCATATTTAAGGAAGTGATTCATATACCATTTTAATAAATGCTTGTAAATATTTTTCCTTCTAATGAAATATTATAGTAAAGGGTTCCTAGGGTTAGGGTTACTGAGTTCCTTAAGCAAATGGAAAATGTTGCAGTAGTAAGAAGTGAAAGACAGAGAAGCAAGCATGAAGTAGGTGGTGTGGCGTATGAGACGATGATGAAGAGGAGTAGTCCTCATCAACATTTCAAGATGGGAAACGGTGGAATTTTTCTTACTACTAACTACACCACCACTACTCCATTCTCCTCCCTCCCACATTCAAAGCCCACAAACCACCACCTATGGCACTTGAATCATCAAATACCTTCTATTAGAAGACCAATAACACCACCGTTGCAAACTCAACTAGCCAGCAGAATTACGCCCATGAGACCAAGCCGATTTCTTGAAGAGAAAAAGTGGCCTCCTTTTCATCACTGGAAATTCAAAAGGCTTCCTAATACCAACACCATTACACTACCCTCATCACAATCCTCTCCATTTGCCACCACCTCTGACTTCATCACCTTTGGAGACAACACCACCACCACAATCAGAGACTATCTATCAAACTCCAATACTTTCAAGGTACCATTATTAAATTTCGTGACGAGGAATGTTAGGGGGCAGCAACTTTTGTGATTTGTAGCAATCAAATAGCCATTAACGATGGTTTTAATGGTGTGAGATTGGCGTGATATTTCATCCAATAACTCACTTTTTTTTGCTGGTTACATGCTGGTCAGAATTTAACAAAGTTGCTGGCCCTAGACTTTTCCTTTCGCGATTTCTATCAATATGTTTTTTCTTCGTCATTTATTTAATTTAATTTATGAAAAAACGTACGTGCAGTTGAATCATCAAGACAAGCAGTTGCAGCACAAAGAGAAGCAATGGGTTCCAGATTTGCAACTGGGTTTGAGTCATCACAAAGATGGAGACAATAATGATGGCACAGGAACCCCAGAAATTAGCACTAAACTTTCACTTTCATAGACTTAATTAACTTAGCTTTGTCAATAATGGAAACACCATATAATTAACCTACCCAATATCATACACTCTCAGAGATGATATAACTAACTAATAATAATTAACATATATTAAAACCT
>NC_029787.2:135325793-135326222 GCF_000816755.2 Arachis ipaensis | reverse complement strand
AGGAACATTATTTTTTCTCCCCTTAAATAGGATTTGACTGAAACGTGTCATGATGACGAATGAGTTCCGTGTGAGAGATTATTTTTGTGGTGCAAGTATTTGGTTTGATCAAACACAATATAATTAATAGCGAAGGAAAGTAACTCGAAGCCAAGAATATATATAGTAATAAGCTAGATATGCCGGTATATCTATCATTTCTTTGCTGTGTGTAAGTCAAAATTGTACGGGCTTAATTAGTACGTAGCAATAAATTAGAAATTAATTAAGGCCCGGTTTTGTAATAGGGATATGGATTACTTTTTTATTATTACTTGTGTATGTATTATTGTGTCTTCACTCTTCATTGGTTTCTTGAATATAGTGTGCCTGAATGTGAGCAGATTGTTTCCACCACATGTCTACGATATATCAATTCCACATACAAGT
>NC_029787.2:135318477-135325628 GCF_000816755.2 Arachis ipaensis | reverse complement strand
CGTAAATAAGAAATAAAATACAAGAAATATTTTATTATATTTTTTAATAAAAAAACCTTAATAATTATTATAAAAATTTATTACAATTTTGAAATATTTAAGTTCGTTGTCTTTATCTCTTGGCATATATTGATGAGCTCCTTTGAAATCAAATTGTCTATTAAAAAAATATAAGTCGTTAGTCGTCAATAAATTGAAGTTTGTATACAAAAATATCTATATCAATGAAAAATATTTAAAGATTAAAATTATATGTAGACTGAATTGTACCAAGAAGTAGCTATTTACACATTTACTAAGAACATAAATTACCTGTGATGAAGGTAATAATATTTCTTTGAAAACTACATTTCGTAAATTTTTCACTTGTTCCATTTATTTTTTCTTCTTTGACTAAAATTTTTGTAGTTGACTGAGAAATACTTCGAGACAAAGCAACATATAATTGGCCATGGCTAAACACATGTTTAGGGAGATAGATCCCTGACGAACGGATTTTTGCTAGTAAAGAATTTCATAAAAATATATTCTCGTTGTAAGTATAGTTTCTAAACCAACAAAGAATCATTTCGTGCAAAAACTTTGGTTGTCACAAGTAACAAAACCCAAGAAATATTTTATTATATTTTTTAATAAAAAAACCTTAACAATTATTATAAAAATTCATTACAATATTGAAATATTTAAAATGGACAATACTAGTCATAGTAAATATTGATGAAACAGGTAATGAGTGACTTTATTTTTACTCTAACTAAATTTTATTATTTAACTTCCTCATAGACAACTGAACTACTGAAGTGTGAATTTTATTTTTTATTTTTTCACATTGTTATATAAGTAGAGAAATTTTATGTATAATTGTACAAAATTGAATAAGAGACTGAGAGGAAATTATAATAATTAAGAATAAAGTGAGAAAATTAATAATGAATAATAATTTAATCAAGGGGATCACATGAATTAAGCTTAATTAAATGGTGAAAAGTAATTTTACATGTAATTGTATTGTGTATATGAGATAGTTTAACAGCCAATTATTATAAGTACAAGGAACAGCAATCAATACTGTCAATTTAAATACACCCAGAAATTAAAAGAAGCACATAATAGAAGTGCAGGAACTTCAGCTTATGATATGTTGAATCCATTTCAAAGAAGCAAATGTCCGAAAGGGATACATGATTCCTATTTATACAAATACTGACTGAACATCAATGTCAAATAATTAAAAGGTGTCATAACATAACATGATATGATTATGATTAAGATTTTGATTGCTGAGATTTGTATAGAGTTAGCTCCTGCATACAAAACCAAAATATAGTTAAGACTAAAGTAAAGTTCTTAAGGGATCTAAGGAAAGCTTTATTAATTAATTGTTACCTGAGAACAGTATGCATGACCACCATGCAAATTCCAAGTTTTCACCATTGTTTCCCACCTTGATGATGCATTCAAACTTTCTCTTTTAGCAAGGACCATATTCTCACGATTTGAATGTGGGAATCCGGAATTCTTCATATAAACTAATGGCAGGGCACGGCTAAGCCAAGAGTCAGAAGGTGATTTTGGCAATAATGGTGCCGGAACAAATTGATGATGATGATGATCAACTGCTACAATTTGCTTGTTGCTGTTGTTGTTATTGATCTTTGTTTCTTTGTCAAATGAAGTCTGCACAAGTTGCAAGGACATGGAGTCTTGATTAGTTGCCTGGTCAGTTGTCAGTCTTTGAGCCTTGTCATCTTGTTCTTGATTCTCCTTTGAAGGAGGTAAAATAGTTTGTGTATCAAACATAGTGATAGTGTCTTCTTTTCTCTGCCTTGTATCTACAGAACATGAAACTGATGTTGGTAATGTTGTAGCAGTTGCATGTCTGGGAAAGAGAGGTTGAGGTTTGCTTTGGAAACTAGTTGTGGAACGGCGAAAGAGCCTACCACTACCACCTAGTTGCTTCATTTCAGGTGAGTAAGTAAACCTCTCTGATTGACTTCTCCATTTTCTGCTTAACTCATGCTTGTGTGGTGATGAAGCTGCACACCTTGATTTGCTCTTGTGAATAGCATCCCAAGCCTGCAGGGACAAAACATTCATGAATTGCAAAAAGTGCTAATTCACAAACATTCATGTTATGGTTATGGACATGGTTCTCACCTTCTTGATTGGTTTTCCTTTTCCATACTCATATGCACAAGACATGTTAAACTCATCCCTCATTTTCATCCCAGGCACTGTATTTAACAAGCAAAAGGAAAGTCCACAGCCTTTAGCAGAAACACTTGTAGTTGTAGAGTCATCATAACCATAATCATCATCATCATCATCATCATCATCTTGACATTGGGCAGTATATAGCACAAAATCAGTGATGTGTTTGTTAACAATGGACTTTCTTTCCTCGCGAACCAATCTGAGAACATCTCTGGGTTGCTCTGCCACCACAGATTGTTGCTTTCTTGATGAAGCATATTGAGGAGGGTGGACAGTCATGGCCTTCGCCGCAGGTAAAAACCGGTTCATCATGAATTCCTGTGCTTGTTTATCATCATCAGCATTGCTTCCGTGCTTGTCTGCATCAAAACTAACACCACTTGCACTACACTTCATAGAGGCTGATTCTGTACATGACAGTGTCTCAAGTGCATCAGAATAAACATCATCATCATCATCATCTTCTTCTTCTTTTCTTTCTGCAACATTTGTGGATTTTCCAGGGGCAAGACTTGGAGAATCCTTAGAAGGTTGAGGTTGAGATCCATGATTACCCTTTGGTCTTCCAGGGATATGCTCCCAATTGAAAGGCACTGCAACAGGTTCTGTTACCTGATCCAAATAGTATGCAAGAGTGCACCTTTTCTCTAGTACCTTTCTCTTTGCCTCAGTTAAGGACGGTGATGGTGATGCAGCAGAAAAGCGTCTCACAGACATAAGAGGAGCATTAATATCCAATTTCCTCTCATTCATCTTGTTCTTCAACTCAAGTTTTCTGTGGCTAAGACTCAAAATCTTTCTATTCAAGCAACAGATTCTGGAGAAAATAAGAATGATGTGAGGTTTCTGATCATTGACTCTTCAGCTTGCATTGCAAAAAGGCCAGATTTTTTGTTTCAATTAAACATGAATTGAACCTTGATAACAGGGTATTCAATTACTGATAATTGATATGAACTTGCATTTTCGCTGCCATTAAGCTTAAGCAGAGGAAAAGTTAGAAATTTCATAATGCTTTACAGAAAGAATGGAAAGGGAAAGTTGACATTCACGTTACCAATTTTATTCAATATCTATATGGATATGATAACCAAGAAATTTAAGCCTCTGATTATGGAATAAGCCTAGAATACCATTACTCTCTTGTGAATAAACCAAATATACAAATATTTAACATTTGCATAGAGCCATAGACTATAAATACTGAATTTAATTGATACAGCAGGAGCACTCTCATCAATCATCATCATATTCATCATATATATACAGAGTAACAAAACCAAAGAAACAGAAAAATCTATATAAATGAATCGGTTAAACACGTGATGGTAATGAAGGAAGGACCAACCTATTTAATAACAGGATGAAACATGGGACATTGGCACAGAAACAGGGAAAAAATTCATGTGTAGTTCAGGGCAAATGAAAGAAAGAAAGAAGGTTCTAGTATCTGTGTCATGTGAAACAGCACAGGAAGCTTCAGCAAGGGAAGAGGTGTATAAAAGATTAAAAGTCAATGTAAATCAGTGGGAAGTGAACATCACAAGGTGAGAGATTTCAGTCCCATGAGACGTGTATGTATGTAATGATGCAGCAGAATTTGTGTAAGCGGAATGAGTGAGAGCAAAGAAAAGCAGAGTTAGATAGAGAAAGAAAAAGCAAAGGGATGTTAGTGTTTCTTCTTCTTTTGCTTTCTGTGTTTTTCAGATTTACAATGTGTCTGTCACCGGTAGATACACAAAAAACAGTATAATGACTCTCATTTTGATCTTTCTGAAAGGAAGGAAAAGATGATTCCAACCTACTTTTCTTTTTGGCATTAAATCTATAATTATTAATATATATTGGTGATTAGCAGGTCAATTACTCATAATTCATATGAAGTAAATGAGAATTATAAATGAAAGTTTAATTTTCTTTTCACAAGAATTATAAGTGATATCTAAAATTACTATTATTACGAACTTTGACACAGACTAGAATATGCACAAATTTATTATTTGGGTTTGGAACAAACAAGGTTCAATAATATGATGATAAAATATTTAAATTATGCTTATTCTAACTTCTAAGTACAAAAACAATTGGAGCCGAGAAAATGACATGTCTTGTAACGCTTTAAGAGGTCTAATAGAACAAAGATACTTATACTTCCAAAGTGGTGAAGATAAAAAACAAAAGACGTTCCTTTCATACAGTGCATTATTTATGCCAAAAATAAGAAAAATGAACTGCATTTTGCAAAAACCAGCAGATGGACAACAATGTGGTAGTGGTTGTTGGGCCAACTGCCGAGAGCTCTCGACCATCAGGTTGCAGAGAGATTTCGAGGAGGAATCAAGCGAAATAATATAAGATGAGAAGACACCACATCCAACTCAAAACCTTAAGATCTCAAGTTAATGGGTCTCTCATCTTATAAACCCCATACTCTTCCTTGCTTTCTTTGATGTGGGACTAGCTTCAACACTCCTCACACTTGCAACACTAACAGTGGTATGGTATGTTAATTTCATGAGATGCCAAGTTGGGGACCTCCAATTCATAGTGAGAATAAGACATGAAACCCGTGCGAATAAAATAATAAATATGTCAGTTCTATGTGATTAGTAAATGTCAATAATAAGAGTTTAATCGTTATATATGATGTTGTTGTACTATCATTAGATGAGATCTTCACGTTTGCAAAATTTTGAAGTAAATAGGTAAGTCAAATACTTGCTATTTACATCTCACACGAAATAAACGTGAGAATATATATGGATCGGACTAATAATTCACCTATGTTGTCTGTCTCTTGAATCCCTGTGATGAATGTTGTCCAAGTTATTTGTAGTTTCATTGGCATGGCTCTCTTTTGCATTAGCTTCTTTCTGAGAGGTGGAGTAGTGTTCCAGCCATAGTTACATGAATCAATTTAGTATCGAACACTATATACTTTTGGTCTGTGATTGGTTCGGAGGGAAAAAGGAGCAGTCATCATTCATCAATGCTTGTTAACTTCTCAGTAGTTTATCCAACCATGCAATGATACAACACATGAAATCATCAATTATTCCTATGGATACTTGATCATCTTGGCCCATTTAACTGCTACTAGTGGGTTAGGACCACGGCCTACTTGATCATCTTGGTCCATTTATCCACACCACAAAAAAAAGATAATCCAAATAATACGTTACGCATGTATCTATGTAATTGTAAGTTTATAGTTCTATGTTATGATGCTTTAAGAAATCCTTACATTGGATTCTCCAAACTGCATTATTTTCTATTTTCAAGTTAAAGGGATGGATATCATCTAGGATGCACATGACCCGGCCCGGTCCCGAACACTTTAGGGGCTAATTTAGTGTGATTTCATCGGAATTAGAGTCGGGTAAGGGTCTCAAAAATAGACCGGGTCATTATTTCGGGTCGGGTCCGAGCCATAGCTCGGGTCACCCGAAATCGGCCCGGTGGCCCGGTAATCATACACAATTAATATTTTGTGTTATTAGTGATGAATCATGACTATTCTTATATGGAATTTAAGTATTGTAAATCTTAATATTTTGTGTTATTAGTCATTATAAGACTATAAGTTAATGTTTTATGTTTAGAATGTATAAGACTTTAGACTAATGCATAATATTGTGTTATTTGTATTGATTTAAATATTTGGTATTATTAGATAATATTAGTATTGATTGTGGTTATGCTTTAGTATTGATTGTGGTTATGCTTTAATTTTGAAGAAGGGTTAGTTCTTGTTATATTTTTCTAAATAAATTTTACCATGTTAAATAATGGTTGGAATTTTGGAAATTTGGATATTTTTACATGCTAGCTTACAAGAAAGTATCAACGTAATGTAATGTTAACGGCCTAGTTTTTACCCGGTTTTTACCCAATTTTCACCCGGTATAATTGTGGCCCGAAAGTGTATTGGTTTCATCGGGTTTAGGGCCGAATTCGGATCTAATAAATAGATCCGATGTATATTTCGGGTCAAGTCTATGTCACATCAAACCCGGCTTCACCCAGCCATGTGCATCCCTAAATTATCATCGATTGGGTAGGACTCGACAATTTCTTGCAAATATACACATATTACACCAAAGTCCAAAATGGGTAAAACTGAAACATGTCTAGATTCTCAAGAGTAATCATAGCACCACTTTCACAAAAACAACAAAGTAAATGGTACATCATGGACATGACTTTGCTTAACCGGCCACTCTTGGATTTGGATTGGGTCACTCATATTCATACCAGACACCAGACGCATCTCCAGTAGAAGTCCACATGATGATTTGATTGGAGCAAGCTAAGACAAATATCATCGTAGTGGAACTAATTGTTTTTCACCGTGATGATGTACGTGTAACAAAAGGAACACATAATTGAATAAACAAGTGTCAATGTCCTTAACATTACATTGCATTAAATAGAGAGCAAATAGAATATGAAAACCTAGCCCATGGTCCCTCCCTTTTATACCTCACGTGATGCCCACTAACATCTACATCTGTACTTATTCAATGAGACCAATTTTATGGGATTTAGATCCTCTAAATTTTGAATTTTACTTTAGAGAATAAAATATGATTTATCATAATTTATTTTATAAGTGGGATCAAGAGAAAATATGAGAGAGAAAATATTCAATAGTAAAAAATTTCACTTTATCTTTTAAAGTAAAAATTTAAAATTTAGTGGATCCAAATTCAATCTTGATTGTGTTTTTATTATAAAGGGCTTTTTTTTGTCAAACATTATACAGGTTAATTCACTGGTTAGTATGGTGTCATTAGTTAACTATAGATTGTTAAATAAAATCCAAATTATAATTTGGACCTAGGCCTCGAGGGAGAAAAAAATGAAACCAGCATTTCTAGTACCATTGTTATATATAATTCTAGTTTCAAATTATAAATACTAATGTATCATTAATC
>NC_029787.2:135312742-135318452 GCF_000816755.2 Arachis ipaensis | reverse complement strand
TTGATCGCTTTAACAACAATCTTCATCATAATACCATGTGCTCATAAACAGCCGCTGCTTAGAGAGTAAGTGCAAATAACTAAAATTAAAAAATATTATAAATGATTTATAAATTTTTATATTTATATTTTTTAACGTGTTTTTCTTGCCTAATTATCTTATTTAATGTGTTGAGATTTTATATATTCGGCACTTACTTTAAAGTATAAAATAAATCTTAATATGGTACACATATTTACTGTATTAGAAAAATATAAATAAATCTCCAATACCCAAGCTCAGAAAAATAAAAAAATTTTTTATAAATAATAAAAATTTTGAAAAACATAAATAATAGACTGCATTCTCAATCCATTAAATATAAAAATAATATTCAATATAATTATTTTACTGTATTTTTAATTTTACTTTCCTATTTTACTTTCTTTTCTAATTTAAACCTTATTTTCACCTACTCCTAACGTCAACCCTATTTTTTCACCGCATCACATCACCGCCATCTTTCCTATCGTCGAAAACGAATCTTCTTAGCTTCACTCTTGCCCGTCGTCGCTAACCCGCCTAAAAGAATCGCAGTTCTCCTATTGCTCGGATGCTGCACCACTACTGCTGTGTCATCGCCGGCATAGTCGCGTCTTCTCCCCATCTTTTGCGCACCGCTGCTTTGCCCATTTCGAAGCCCACGAAGTGACGTCGCACCGTCGCCAAGTCAGAGGCCTTATTCCGCCGCTGCTCCAACGCTGTACATCTACCCTTGCTTCCACGCCGTTGCGTCATGTCTTTGCCACTTCCATCGCGTGCCATTTTGCTTCGTTCACCCAAATAGTATGACCCAAATAAACATCCACATCTTAGTGAAACCATTTGCATACATAATAAAATGAACATTTGCCTTAGTTAATAAGAAACAACTAACAAGTTGACCAAAATACCACGCATGCACTATGTTTAAATGGCGTAACTCAAACCCAACTTGAATTCAAGCAAAATTAAACTAAATCTAATCCAAACCACATAACAAAAGAAACTTAGCTTGCAGAGCATATGTGCATGCAGAATCAAGCAAATCAAGTAAAATACTAATGCTATACCCAAATAAACATCCACTTTAGAATGAAAAAAACCATCCACATACACAATAAAATAAATATTCGACTTAGTTGATAAGAAATAAATAACAAGACAGCAGTTACGGGGGCACCGGGGTTGTGATACAGTAGCGACGGCAGTGACACAGGATTGCAAGAGAGTGATTGCAGCGGCTGCATGTGTAACGCGATACGACAGTACTCGCGGCCGGGAACGCACCTCGTGGACGGACGGGCACCTCGCGAAGGCTCTCCTTCCGATGGTGGCGGAGATTTGTGTAGGCGGATCAGCGGCGCACTGTGGATGCTTAGCGGCGGAAGTCTGAACGGCAGGCGGTTAGAAGAAATGGGAGAACGGTGCAAAGAGACAGAAAGTGATGTCGCTTGAAAAAATATTAAAAAATAAAAAAAGAATTTAAAATTATGATTAAACCTAGTTAATTCAAAATTTGATTTTTAAAATTAAAATTAACTTATAGGTTATTAAAAAAAAGACGTTATTCCTCTATACTTTCTCATCTACGAAAATAATAAAATTATATCATTCTTCCATATTCACCTCAAACAATCATTTGCAAATTAAAACTCGTAAGTATCCACCATTTTTAAAAGGTGTAAATTTCATGTTCATAATGCTGTATATTTTAGACAAAGAAAACATTGTACGAAAAAAAAGCTCTACAACGACCAAGCAAATTAAGTCCAATTAAGTTATTGTACATATGTTTTATTGTGGTCGTTATCATTACTATCACTATCACCTCTTCCTCATCTTTTTACTCTTTTTCCTCTCTTTTTTTTATTTGATTTTTTTTTGTGCCTCCTTGATTATCATCGTTATCATCATTTTATTCTTCTTCTTCTTAGTTAAATATTATACAATTAGTTTAATAATTCATTTAGTTGTAAATGACACGGTTAAAAATTTTCAATGTCAAAATTAAAAAATTTTCTGTGTCACAGTTAAAAAATTTTGGAGCTATTTTTCTGATAAATTCTGCACAATTCAAAATTCTCATTCCTCCCTCATCATCATCATCTTATTTTACATTCTCATAATTCTTGTTTCACCCACTTAATAAGAACTTGTATCATGAATTCACGGTTAAAAAATTTTCTGTGTCAAAATTAAGAAACTTTTTATATCACAGTTAAAATGTGTCGATGCTATTTATGTTGAATTTTACATAATTCAAAACTCCTTATCCTCCTATTCTTCTTCATTTTAATACTTTTAATACCACGCAATCAATTCAGTGATAAATAGCACATAAATTTTTTATAAATGATATAAAAAATGTTAAAGAATCAAAAGTCCAAAATCTTAACTCCCTCTACCAATAAAATACATTCAAATATATTTTAGAATAAAAAAAATGTTAATTTATTGTAAATGACATAGAAATGGCTAAACCTCTTATATATGAATTTAATACCATCCAACTAGTTCGGTGATAAGAAAATTATATCATTTAGTTGGAAATGACACAGTTAATAAATTTCTATATTACGATTAAGAAATTTGGTGTCAAAATTAAGAAATTTATTTCTATGTCACTGTTAAAAAATTTCGATGCTATTTTTTAATAAATTATGCACAATTCAAAATTCTCTTTCATCATCATTGTCTTCTTCTTTTTCTTTTTTTTTTTTTCCTTCTTCTTCTGGTTTTACATTCTCATAATTCTTATTTCATACTCTAAACAAGAATCCGTGTCATGGTTAAGAAATTTCGGTGTCAAAATTGAGAAACTTCTATGTCACCATTAAAAAATTTCGGTGTTATTTTTTGATAAATTCTGCATAACTCAAAATTCCTCCTCTTCTTCTTCTTCTTTTCTTGTTCATCTTCTCCTTCTTATTTTACCTTTTCGTAATTCTTCTTGTTTTACCCTCTTAATAAGAATAAAAAAAAATACATAATGCTACAAAACCACCAAGAAGATGAGGAGGAAAAGAAAAAAAATTCAGCAATAGCAGCAGCAACAAAAAAACGTGGAGAAAACACGCAAAGAAAAAAAAGGAGGCATTCATATTAAAGAATGTAGGATATGCGTTAGTGGAGAGTTGGAGCGTGTCTAATACACTCTCACTAATAAAATTAATTTTTGTTGGTTTTGGGTCAATTTAGTTGGACATTGTTGTAAAAAAAACTTGGTAGTATAGAGGGATTGAAAGTATAATTAGACTTTATTTGATAAAACTTTTCGAAAAGGTGGTTGTGCTTTTCAAAAGCACAAGCACATTGTTTTACGTTTGGTAAATAAAAAAAATTATGTGCTTAATTATACTTGCATCTTTTAAATGTTAGTGGTACTTTTGAAAATACTTAAGGAAAGCTTTTTAAAGTTGGCTTGTACTAATCAAAATTAAAAAGTCTAATACAACCTCATACATTAATGTCTATTATAGTATTTTTAAATTTTAAAAATTATTTTGCCAAACGCATTTGTTGTTATTTGTCTTTATTAAACACTACAAGAAAATGGATTTTGCGTCAGATGTTAGCGGCGGGTTTATCGGCGAATTTACCAGCAGATTTGGCAATAAATTCGTTGGATATACAAGTTACCGTCGGATTCAATTTTTTGACGATAAATTCGCTGGTAATAATTAGAGGGAAAAAAAGAAAAATTGCTGCGATCATTACCATCGGATTTAAGGGTGAAAAATCCGATAGTAACGTAATTAAATGAAACGCGCCATTTTGGTCGCAGGCTGTGCGTTACTGGCAGATTTTTTCCGTGGTAAATTCGTCGATAAAATTGACCATAAATTCGAATTTGGGTACCTTTTCCTTCCATTTATGCAATATCATCAACCTCACTTCTCTCCCCTTTCTCTTTCTCTCTCGCTGTCACCCCCCCAATCATCACCATTCGCTACCGTTTCGTTGGTCACCACCACCCCACTCACTCTCATTGCTGGTCGTTGTCGCCGCCTCAACGTTGCTGCGTCCTGCACTGCGCTCGTTCAATAGCGTTAGCACCTCCTACTCCACACTCGTTCATCATCGTTGCGGCCTCCTCCCGCAGCTTCATCATCGCTATCTCGTCATTTTTTCCTTTTTTTATTTTATTTTGAAATTCTTTTAACATTTGGGGGTTTAGGATTCATTCCGTTGTTTGAAATTTTTTTAAAATTGTTAATCTTCTGAGTTTGTATGTTTACTTGTTCAATTATTTGTGTAATTATTGCTGAATTTTTTATTTGGTATTTAGGGTTTGTTTATTTTTTTGTTTAATTGTCAGATATACATATACATATATATACTGCTGTTGCTTGCCTTCTTTGCTTAATGAATTGAATTGGATGAGGATACATTTATTATTATTTTTGTTCTGATTGATCTATTTTATGTCGTGTTTAAACCTCTTATTGTTTGAGTATTGTTAGAGTATTTAATAGGATAGTGATACCTTTGTTATTGTTTGTTGGGTGATTGGGGACTTTTTAGCACTTTAGATCTTTCCTTGTTTTTTAGCAAGATTGATCGAGTTCAAATATCTTTTTGATTGTTTAATACGGTTCAGATTTCCATACATGCATGTTCTTATTGTAATTACTCTTGTTAAAGCCTTTTCTTTGTTATAGATTCCATTAGGTCTGTTTAGTTTGATTGAGCATATACTGTAAGCTTTTCTACGTCTGTGTAACAAGCATGTATGTTATATAAGTATTCGCTTTTATTATTTTTTCAAATTCTAATCCATTGTAATTTCATATCTGATTATAAATTTAAAAATTTGATTTAATTATTCTGTTAATTTCTATAGTTTTGTGAAATTTTTAATTAGGTTTTTATATTTTTTTTCTTTTTAATTGGGTCCCTGTACTAATTTTTTTTTCAATTAAGTCTTTCTTAGTAGTAATTAGCTTAATTTTATAGGGACCCAACTAAAAAAAAATTGGTATAGAGACCTAAATAAAAAAAAGTGTAAGGACCCAATTAAAAAAATATTTAGTGCAAGGACTCAATTAAAAAGAAAAAAAGTATAGGGACCAAATTAAAAATTTTGCAAAACTATAAAAACCAACAGAGTAATTAACCTAAAAATTTCAATTTCAATTTCAGTTTCCATCCTATATCTTTATATTCATATAATTGATTATTTGAATTTTGGGCATCCTAATATTGAAGAGAAGTAATATGATAACATGTCTAAGAGTGTATGTTGCTCATAATTTTATCATTCTCGTTTTGATCTTGTCTCTAAAAAATGTTTTAAATATGTGACCCATCGTTCCATACCGTCTATGTACAATGAATTCGAGATTGGGAGACATTGTGCTGTAGTTTCAATCTCATATGGATTCCATGTTTTTGTCCCAAGCTTATAAAGTGTATACAATTTACAAGTATAGCAGTAATAGACCGTGTTATAGATTAGTTAGAGGTTGTTTAGTCTTAATATCATAAATAGCTTGGGATGGTTGATTCTTTATGTAATGTAATACATTAATATAGTCTAATTTCTAATATTCATCAATATTACTCTTTTGATTTTTGGTTTAATTTTTGTAATTGAAGATTTGCTGTATTTTAAATTTGATTTTTCTGCTTAATTGAATTTTGTAAATTTAGAAATTATTAAATTTAAATATTTAAAATTATATATTAA
>NC_029787.2:135310796-135312625 GCF_000816755.2 Arachis ipaensis | reverse complement strand
TTCAAAATTTTACTAATTAAAAATTTATATCCATCGTTAAATCTGTCAGTAATTAGCGACATAATAAAAAATTAATTGATAAATAATTACCAGCAAAATTTATACCGTTGAATTTATTCTGCCACTAAATTCAACGATAAACAGACTATCGCTAAAATTTTTTGATAAATCCATCAATAAATCTGATGGTATCTAACGACTTTCTTATAATAAAAAATCATTTTTAATTTAATTTATCAAATACAGATACTAAAATTTTTAAAAAATTATCTTTTAAAAACTTACTTTTATAAACTACTTTTAAAAAATAAAAATTTTACCAAACTAAACAATAATACTTCTCAATATATTGTATCCTAGCTTTGGCCTTTACACAATCCCTTATTATTAGCATGCACTGACTTGTAAAAAATTGGAAGCTTAATATAAAACATTAAGAAAAAGGTATGTCATGAATCAAGATGGTGCGAAAGTAAAGAAAGCTGAACGCTGATGTTTTAATTAAACATATAGCAGGAAATTAAACTAGGAACTATCACTAAAATATACATAACTACATAAGGGCACATACATAGAACAGTAAAGCCAACTAGGTATATAGTTAGGCAACCATTATTTATGTTTTTTTTGGGAGAATTATACATAATAAATTGCATTGCAATGCAAGGTTGTACATCATATATATGATCTAGCAACCATGCATGCAAGTTTTAATTAATTTACTGGGATTAAACTGGTAAAACAAGATTATTATTCTTATATTCCAAACTACTAAGTGGCATATATGGTGATGATGCTCTTTATCAAATTGTCAGGTCCTATCCAACAATTTGTCCTTGTAGCCCTGTATGCAAAAATATTCAAGTAACTGCTTAATTACTTGCAATAACCCTTAGCTTCCAACTAAGATAATTTGGTGCAATGCTCTTTCTAAAAGATTTAAAACAAATTAAATTAAGAAGAGTGTTACGGGCCAGCAACTTTTGGTATTTGTAGCTATCAAATAGCCATCAATGATAATTTTAATGGTATAAGATTGGTGTGAGATTTCATCCAATGACTCACTTTTCTCTGCTGGTTACATGCTTGCCAGAATTTGAAAAAGTTGCTGGCCCCTAGACTTTTTCTTAAAAAATTAATTGAAAATGACTGTAAAAATATTGGCTGCATCATGTACACTTAAACTCAATCTTTTCATATTTAGAGAAAATGACAAATTTTCTATGATAAAAACTGAAATTAATTTCTCCTCGAAAAATTCTCCTTCAAAACAATCATCTTGGTTGGTCTAGCTAATAATCAAAGTCATCCTAATATGACATTGGCCATTATTTACTATTTTTGCATAAATAAACCGAGATCCATAACTTGTTCACAACAGTATAATTCTAAAGGATTAATATATACACGCCTTTAAATTAAACAACACAAAACACTTAAAGAAAGGGCTATTAATACATAAAAATCTGATATATATCAGCAAGAATAGATTGTAATTCAATAGACAGATTTAGGTGACCAAGAAAAACTTGGGCCAAAGTATTTGTGTATTTGAGGTGAGTTAGATTTTATGATTATATTGGAATTAAACTATTGTTAAAGACAATCATTCACGTGCTTTATCTTATTAACTTAAATATTTTTTATTAAGTAACTTCATGATATGAAAATCCTAAGATTTTATATCTTTAGCATTATAGATGAAGTTTGCTCGTCTCAATTCACTATAGCCAAAATTCATAATAACATGTTATAGGGCTTGTTTGATGGGATTCTAAAAAAATATTTTTTTGAGTTATTTTGTTGGTTTAATTACTGTATTTTTATAG
>NC_029787.2:135309401-135310575 GCF_000816755.2 Arachis ipaensis | reverse complement strand
GTCTGTGTATATATGTAGCAATACCATTATAACTAATTTTACACAAAACCTTGTAAATACCAAATATACTAGCTATATCCAAAAATTACCAAATATATAAATATGAGTACTTTCTAGGTCATATTGTTGTTTGTTGATGTAATCACATGCACGTATGACATATATAAAGAGCAAGCAATAAACTCATCACATAGGACACAGACATGGGGAGCACAAAAAATCTCAGAAGATCAGAAAAGGCCCCTATATTACAATAAAGTAAACATCTGAGGGAGTATTTAATTAATTAGGAAACTGCACCAAATAGTATTTTGAATGATAAGAGAGAGAAAGAAGAGAGAGACAGACACTATTAATTTATAATCCAATCATGAGTATTATTCCATTTTACCTTTGGTTAGTAAAAGTTAAAAACAATTATTTTTGTTTCTGACCAAAACAAAAATCTAATCAACAATGCAAATTAGGGTTTTCATCTTGTTTCTAGGGTTTTGTTGTATACTTAAAGTGGTAACAAATTAAACTTGAATGGGTAATCTTTTATTGCCTCTCTCTTTGTGACCCTCATTGATAAAAAATTTTGATGGATGCTACATTAATGTCAAAGAAAATTGAGGATTAGAAAGAAGATATGTTATAATAATCCAGAGTTATATTCTTTTGAAGCTCAATAAATATGGATCAACGAACAGAATCATAATTTATATATAGATATTAATATTTTGTACTGAATTAGACACTTGATAAATATATTATTTTAAACCCTAATTTGTTAGATAATAATACCAAATAAAATAACTTAATGAATTTGTTATCTTAATAATATCAACAAGTGTTCTGTTAATAAAACCCCATAACAATAGGAATAGAGATTAAAGTTGACAACTGTATATAAAACTATAAAATCAATTATCCCGTGGATATTTTAAGCAATTTTATTTTATTATTTTTTAATTACAGATGATGAGGAATGTTCTAGTCTTACATGTTAAATTAATTTTTTTGGCAGCATATAATAAATTAAAATTGATATTGAATCTCAAATTCAAACATTTAAAGGGTTGAATGAAGTTGAAGATAATTGCATGATATAGTTAGATTATAATACAAAAAATATTATCTACACTAATTAAAGAAGCTAATTAATTATATATAAATATATATTATTTAATTT
>NC_029787.2:135300739-135309394 GCF_000816755.2 Arachis ipaensis | reverse complement strand
TTAATAACTAATTTTTTGTTTGGACTTATGATAAGGCAACAATTAACAAGAGGTATTGATAAAGGTGGAAATTCAGGTGTAGTCGACTTCAAGTGAAGTTAATACCTGAGAGTCGTTAGATAATTTGACTGATTTGACTAAATTTTCATCTAACGGCTCTTATATATCAACTTTACGTGAAGTCAGTAAATTTTCACCATTGATAAAAGATAAAAGAGAAATTTACCATGGAAGATGGAGAAGATTCAAGAAGTGAATTCCTTGAAAGGTAGTTTTGCAATAGTAGGAGCGGTGGCCTTAAGGCGAAGTTGGTGGTGCTGCTTTTTCTTCTTCTTCTTGTTGTAAGGAATCCCTCTGGCCTTGGATTGGCAGTCCTTGACCTCACGCAGGTAGAGGCGGATGGGTCCGCCTCCGAAGGGGTTGGTGTCGGGGGATCCGCCGTGCTCCTCGTAGGCGGCGCGGAGGCGTCCGATGAGGGCGTCGAGGCTGCCCCAAGCCTGGCGGAGGGGGCAGGCGCAAGGAGCGGGAGGAGAGGGATGGCCGAAGAAGATGCAAGCGTGTAGGTGAACTTTGGTTTTGCCGAACTGGTCGAGGTAGCGGAGGAAGTCGAGAACGTGGTTGTAGTTGCAGTGAGAGAGTGAGACAGGAGGTGACTGGTTCTTCAGGTATTGGCCGAACGTGTTCCAGTCTCGCCGCTTCTGAGACTCGTAGCGGCTCAGCGGCTGGGGCTGTTCAGTGGAGGACGACATGGCTACTGTATGTATGTATGTAGTGGTTATTAGAAATTACAAATGTGCTGTGTTTCGTAGAAACATGATGTGATGATGGATATAACTTCCCCTCTCTTCTGACAAGACATCGCATGGGTCCCTTCTTGCATTGCTCCCTTTCTTCTCTTCCAACTTCTAATTACTAATTATCACTACTCTATAACGCTCTTAATTACATTTTCTTCCTTCTAAGCAACTATGTTTATGCCATTATCTTTAGTAAATTTTATGATTTATATCTATTAATTAGTTATTATTAATATTTTTAATAATACGAGATTACCTGAAATTATTTATTTTTTTTATGAGATTACTTTTAAAATTAGGTAAATTCTATCGTACCGCTATAAGACCGGCTATACTTTATGGTACGGAGTGTTGGGCGACTAAAAGGGAGCACGAACATAAGTTGAGTGTGGCAGAAATGAAGATGTTGAGATGAATGAGTGATCATATGCGATTGGATAAAATAAAGAATGAAGATATAAGGGAGAGAGTTGGAGTAGCACCCATTGTGGAAAAGATGGTTGAATCGCGTCTCAGGTGGTTTGGACATGTGAGAAGAAGACCGATAAAACATCCAGTCAAGATGGTGGATGAGATGGAAGATGGACAAAGGGCGAAAGGAAGAGGAAGATCAAAGAAGATCATCCATGAGGTGGTCAAACGAGATCTACATGTAAACGATTTCTTTGTAGACATGATACATGACAGAGTACAATGGCGTCGTTTGATTTATGTAACTGATCTCACTTAGTGAGATAAGACTTTGTTATTATTATTGTTAATTAAATATTGGCTAAATTTTAATAAAAATAATAGTCTTCTAAATTTTTTCATCTTTTATCATATTCATGTTACACGTACATGTTATATATACATGTGCTAATATGCTATATTTTCTTCTTTTAAATAAATGTGCTCAAATTGTTGCATCCCTTCAAATTTTTCACAACCTGTGGAAGATCAAATACTATACATTTGAGTGCTGGAAATTTCTCACTGATAATTTGAGCTGTGGTTCCATTTCCACCACCAACATCTACAATTGTTTCCAATCCCTCAAAGACCATGTTGTGATCCTTTAGTGCCAACTTTATCATCTGAGAATCACTGGCCATAGCATCATTGAACAAGCTCAAGCTTGCAGGGATATATATATACGCATGACTTAATAATCTCCTTATATATACTATTGAATTGAGGTAAATTTAGAGGGAAAAAATTAACTTATTTGTTTCTATATAAACAATCATTTACATATGATAATAATTTGAAATAAATGAACAATTATTTGAATCGGAGAAATACCGTTCGATCACGCACACTTATAATATACATACGCATTAGCGTATACTATAATTGTATAATTTTGCCTTTATTTATTATTATTTTTATGTTTGAGATTCGGAATGACATATATATGCTCTGTTATATATGGATTGAGATATTAAGAATAATCAATAAAATAAGATAAAAACTTATATACAATTATCTTCATGTAATATTAGTAGTTAAAAATAATAAGATATATAATTTAATATGTTTAATTATATTATTATCTAATAACTTTTTATTATTAATTTCACATATGTAAGTCTTTATCATAACACAATTAAAGGGCCGTTACTTTTCGCAATAGACATTATGAACTTTGTAATGGTTTGCATAGGAACCTTCTTTTTCATAATTTTGTATAGTTTACGATACTGGGAACCAATAGAATTAATTAGCTTAATTACTCATTATTATTCTGCAACTTGGTGCTTATATTCAAGTCTTGATTGATGTAGGAATTCTTTTAATATAGCATTAATAAGTATAATATAGTCCACTACTAATCAAGTTGGTTACACACTACTGAGAATGATTTCTGGGGAGCAAAGGTATGTGTGTTAGGCATATATTCTCCAAATAAATGTGTCTAATAATATGTTTAACAGATTAATAAAACAATATTGGTCTTTTTATGCTCTGTATGTGTTATGCAAATTTTAAGTAATAAAAAATAGTGATGACTTTAACAATGGCAAATAATTCAAGTGGTTTGAAATTTAATATTTAAGAGCAAAATCTTTTTTTTTTTTTGAATAATTCTCCACGTACAAGCGTTTTTTTATACAAGTCTTTACAAGTCATTTATATTAAAGCGCTTTGAATCGTTACTGCACGTTTTTACTGCACCTTCTTCTTCATCTTGCTGCACGTTCTTCTTCCTCTTCCTCTTCTTCTTCTTTTTTTTCGTTTCTTGCTTTTTCTTTCTCCTTCTTCATTTACATGCTTTTCTCTCTATTTTCTTTCTTCGTTATTCTCGATTTCTATTGTTTTTTGACATCAAGCTCTGAAATTGTTTTTGAAGAAGAAGAAGCAGCAGAAGATGAGGAGGAGAAAGAGAAAGAATTCTGAATTATGCATAAGGTGTACTTCAACGAATTTTGGGTGTATTTCTTAAATCTTTTGGGTGTAGTTTTGTAATCCTTTGGGTGTATTTCTATAATCGTTTGGGTGAGTTCCTGTAACCGTTTGGGTGTATTTCTGTAATCGTTTGGGTGTATTTCTGAAGTTCTATTATCTTCAAATTTGACAAGAAACTCATTTTTCATGGAGGAAGAAGAAGAAGAGTCGTTCATAATACATGGTGAGTAGCGCACTTTGGAAATAGGAAGTGGTTGAATAACCGTGCATTTATTTACTCTTGAAGATGGGAGTGTAATGCGTGTGTTTGTTGAACTTGTGCCAACTTATAAAACTTGTAAGTCAAAAAGACTTGTATATGTAGTAGACCTTTTTTTTTTACGAATACTAGTTTTATGTGCTTCAAAATCTTTATTTTACCAATGATAAAGAAAAAAAAAATTCTGCAAAGATAAACAAATTAAATAAACTGACTTTACTTAAATAAACTTAACATAAAAAATACTTTTCAGAATTTCAAAGTGTCATGAACATCAAATGAAAAGAATTTTTATAAAATTTTGAAGTTTCAAATAAAATGAAAAATATAATAAAGTAAAAAAAAAAAATTCCTCACTCAAAATAAAATCTAAAAAAGTCACTCGAATGTAAAAGTGTGTTTTTGAAGAGAATTTCCAACCTTTTACTCATTTATATTCCATCAATTTATAGACCAAATAGATCCAATCATTTAGCGACACATTATTAGTTCAATAGTTTTTGTCAAATAACTGTTCGCGTCCAATTCTATAAATCAAACTTTGTCTTTGAATTCTTTTTCGATAGCCTTTCTCGACTTTTTCCAGATCATAATCCACTTTGCCTCATTGATCACCAAAATTACATCACTCGAGTAACAATATGATTTAACAAATGGGAGAAAAAAATATAAAGATTTTAATTAACTAATTAACTTTTTTATTAGGGTGAATTATGATGTATCCTTAAAATAAAGGTTATGCCAACTCGCTCCCAATAATTCATTATAGTTACACTTCATTATCTTAAACGCAAAAGAATTAGCTCACCTAATAACTCGTAAATTATTTTGAAATTTAGAATTTATGGACAGGGTTTTTTATTTAAATCCAACCATTATTTTCTGGTTTAGTTAAAAACATAAAAGAAGAAGAAGGATTATATTATTGTGTATTATTTCCTAATTTCGCAGCTCAGATTGTGAAATTAAAAAAAGAAAGCAATTTCACATGCATTGTCCACACAAAATACTTAGAGCATTTTTAATGGTTGATTTTAATTTTATTTTATTTTGGATTTTACACAATACCACATAATAAGTATTTGTAAGATCATATATTATAAAAATTGATTTAAAATTTAATGTGAAATTTGTTGCTCTAATACTTGGTTTTATTTTAATTTAATAACGTTATATAACAAAGTTATAATGTTTATTTAACGAGTTTAATGGATAATTGGATATAGACAAATGACAGTATTATTATTAAATTTAATAATAATACAATATCTTTTTACTAATACTACTATCAGTATCATTTTAAATATTGTATTTAATGTACATTTTAATTTTAAATCAATTCTATAAAAATTAGATTGATATAAAAAAATATCTTATTGAAATTGCTTTTACATACACGTAATATATAGCATAATTATGTATTTATCGACAGCAAAATTGCACATGAATATGTGATATACTGGGAATGAATTTTTTTAATTGTTAAAAAAATTGAGAGTGTAAAGTGTGATTTTTAACCCTCTATTACTCTCTTTTATATTTATTCTTGGTTCCACTTATAAAATTAATGGTGAGAGATCATACTTTATTCCCTCAATTGTTAAAAAAAATGAAAAGAATCCATTCCCGTGATATACTAATTTCCCTTTCAATTTCACTGGAGTGCAAGAGAAATTATAGTAAAGAGTTTTTTTTTTGTCCGCAGAATGCGAAATTGTGGTTGATTCATGTAATAACAAAACTAATTTTTCAGCCTAAACTTGAAAAACTTACACTATGATTGGTTTAAGGAAAAATAAGAGGAAAGAAAAGTGATGAAAGAAAAATGAGTAGAAATTTTTATTTTTTTTTGTTTGGATATCAAAGAAAATGGGAAAGGAAAGAAAATTTTAGTGTGGGTCCCACAAAAATTTTTTTCTCTCCATTAGAAGCAAGAAAACAAGAAGAAAAATGTTATTTTTAGTGTATTTACAATACTTCTTCTCATCCAAACAAAAAAAATTTTTTTCCTATTTTCTTTCTATTTATTTTCTCTTCATCCAAACAACACACAAATAATTCTACTTTTCTTTCTATTTTTTTTCCTCTCATTTTTTTTTCTCTTATTTTTTTTTTTCTATTTTTTTTCCTATATCCAAACAAAGCCTTACTGCTTGGGAAACTGCAAAATAATGAAGAAGAAAAAAAAAAATCATGGTCAGGGTCAGCTTCAGCTATAATTGGTGGTTTCTCATCAGATGGCAATATCTCTTTTTGTACGATGTATGCCTTTCTTTCCAAAGTTAGCTTAAATAGGTAAAAAAAATTAGGATGCCTCCCAGATACCTCTGATACAATGTTAACCAATTTTCAGCTCTAACGTGTCAGATTTGAGAGTACAGGTCCTAGCATGATTTGACAAATGCACCCTTAATTATTATATCACGTGCCTAACTCCATGGTTATTAACAAGAGAGATCTTATAGGATCAGTATAATTTATTTTTTGTTTAATAATATTGTTAAATTATTTAAAAAAAAAAGAAGCTCAACACATAAAGTAGAATAAAAAAGACAACAATAAAAATAAATCAAACAAAACAAACCAATAATAATAGATATTTTTTGTTATTTTTGATATTGTTATTAACAATAAAAGAGATCTGCATTTAATCATTTTTGTAGTTTTGAAAGCACATGTTTATAATCTCTTCAATCCTTTTTTTTCATTCTAAAAAATTTTTCTGTATTTTTTCAATGCGATGTTTCAAATAATTGTACAAAAACACACTATTCATTTCTTGCAGTCCTCTTTTTTATTTGATATTTCAGTCTAATTTTAAAAATATTTATCAGACTAAAAAAATTGAGTTAATAACTAATATTTGTCAAAAACAATAAATTCTACTCATCTTTGAATTTTTCTCTATTAATAATAAGGATCAAAAAGAAAAAAGATTGAAATAGTAAAAACAATTAACTTTTAAATTTTCTTCTAATATAAAAGTCTTGATTGATTGGACAATAATTTCATGTTGCAACAAAAGAATAGAATAAAAGTAATTCCTTCTTTATGCTTATCACCAAATCAAAGAATAAAAGGAAACGTGACACATTGTTACCGAAAATAAATAGGAAACAAGACGTTATTTCGAAAGAAAGATTGGCGCAAATTACTAAATTGTGTGATGGACATGGTCCATGACTCCGTAGAGATGCCTTTAACTCACATTACAGTGCTTGTTAGTTGAAACTTGAATCTAAGTTTTATTGCTACCTCAAATCATTTATATTGCTCATCTTATTCTCATCCTCCCTCTCGAATAATTGTACTTTCCAATGAAGAAATAAAGGAACCAAACTGTAAAACTTTTCAGTTATCATTAATCACTTCAAGTATATATCTATCTAAGAATTCGTACGTAGATTAAAGTATGGGTAAAATTGCATTTACCTCGCTTAAAGTTTGGTAAAATTTAACCTTTTTTTTAATTAATATTTCTAAAATGAGTCCTACTAGAGAGTCAATGTACTATTTGTACAATGTGTACAATGGACTATTATTGAGTTACAAAATGAACATTCTCCATACTATTTAAAATAACCATTCGAGTACTAGGGATAATAAACATCTTCCCAAAAACTTAAACTGATTTTGGGGTTCAGCAAGGATTGAGCTCTTGACCTTTCGGATCCAGAGCTCTAATACCATGTCAACTGATGTCAAAAGATAATACTAATGGTTATATCTCTAATACTCCTTAATCCTTTAGGTAGCGTTTGATGGAGAGACAAAGATGGAAAGACTGAGACTGAGAGACAGAGACTAAGAGACAGGGATTGAAATAAATCTCAGTATTTTGTTTGGTGCAAAATGGGAGACATGAATTGAAACAAGAATGAAACTCTAATTTAATTTGCACAAAGGGTAAAATTGGAATTAATTAATTGAAATGAAAGTATTTTAGGTATAAAATGTTATTAAAGTTTCAGTCTCCATCTCTAAAAATTCCAGTCCCCTGTGTCCCTACTTTTTGGAGGTACTAAAATACTGAAATTTTAGAGACAGAGACAGAAATTTTAGTACCAGTCTCTAAACTAACAAACACGATACTGAGTCTCAGTTTCTCAGTCTCTGTCTCAGTACCTCAAAACAAACGCTACCTTATTGTACAATTCCATTGGCTCCTCGTACTTTCCCTTCTAAAATTTATCTTGTGTGGCATTAACGAATGCTTCTATCTGAACACATAACATTAATCTTCCTTTAATCCAAATAAACAAAAGAAAATACTATTAAGTGCAATTAGGCCCTGTAATACGCAACCACATTGATGCTCCAAAACAAACAATAGCATCCGCATAATAATCGACATGAATACTGGCTTTCATCAATTACGTACATGAGAGTTCTGGCGGGGTCCGCCATATCAAAAATTTGATCTCATACATGCATCTCCAATATTCTCTGCAAAAGAAACCAAATTAATTAATGCTAATGAAGCATTAACCCGTGAGAATGTTTATTATGAGTCAGTTAGTTTGATTCGGATAGTATTGGTGTTTTTTTATTTATTTACGTTTATACAAATTAACTTGGTTAGTCGATCCGCTTAAACAAGTGTTGGGACTGTGTTGTTGATGTAACAATCCAAACTATAGTTAGTTATGAATTAGTGATGCAAATGTATGTGTTTTGACGTTACGTTGTTGTTTTGGAGTGGAAAGCGTGAAGTCTGGGTCTCTGGGATTTATGATGCATGAGTGCGCCCTTTGAATTTATGTGGACCATTTTTATTCTGTTTCTATGTAAGCTGCGTTTGTCTCAGCTATGCCTTGTGTTTTGACACTTTCAGCATATTCAGATAGATCAGCAACAGTTAAATTATATGGATATTATAAATATTTTTAGGTTGAATGATAGAGCTCGTCGATGAGATTGAGATTGACATTAAGACGTGCCATGGCAACCAATATTTATTAAAGTTGCTAAAGCATTATTATATGAATAATACATGGTGAAAAGTATTTTTAAATGAAGGTTAAAAATAATAAAAATGATTCATTTTATAAGAGTAAAAGTTAAAAAAAAAATTATCATGTGTAATATATATTTTCTATAAATTTAATAAGAATTTTTATATTTCACCAAATTCTTATTTTCACCGAACAAATTTCTCTATTATATTCCTATTTAAAAGGTACTTACGTCAGAATATTATTATAATTTTTT